>NC_092149.1:88329769-88432269 GCF_045791955.1 Oncorhynchus clarkii lewisi
CACCACCCAATAGACTTTAATACTATACCACCACCCAATAGACTCTAATACTATACCACCACCCAATAGACTCTAATACTATACCACCACCCAATAGACTCTAATACTATACCACCACCCACTAGACTAATACTATACCACCACCCAATAGACTCTAATAGTATACCACCACCCAATAGACTCTAATATTATACCACCACCCAATAGACTCTAATACTATACCACCACCCAGTAGACTCTAATACTATACCACCACCCAGTAGACTCTAATACTATACCACCACCCAATAGACTCTAATACTATACCACCACCCAATAGACTCTAATACTATACCATCACCCAATAGACTAATACTATACCACCACCCAATAGACTCTAATACTATACCACCACCCAATAGACTCTAATACTATACCACCACCCGCCAGACTAATACTATACCACCACCCAGTAGACTCTAATACTATACCACCACCAAATAGACTAATACTGTACCACCACCCAGTAGACTCTAATACTATACCACCAACCAATAGACTCTAATATTATACCACCACCCAATAGACTAATACTATACCACCACCCAATAGACTCTAATATTATACCACCACCCAATAGACTCTAATATTATACCACCACCCAATAGACTCTAATATTATACCACCACCCAATAGACTCTAATCCTATAACACCACCAAATAGACTCTAATACTATACCACCAACCAATAGACTAATGTTATACCACCACCCACTAGACTAATACTATACCACCACCCAGTAGACTCTAATACTATACCACCACCCAGTAGACTCTAATACTATACCACCACCCAATAGACTCTAATACTATACCACCACCCATTAGACTCTAATACTATACCACCACCCAATAGACTTTAATACTATACCACCACCCAATAGACTCTAATACTGTACCACCACCCACTAGACTCTAATACTGTACCACCACCCACTAGACTCTAATACTATACCATCACCCACTAGACTCTAATACTATACCATCACCCAATAGACTCTAATACTATACCATCACCCAATAGACTAATACTATACCATCACCCAATAGACTCTAATACTATACCACCACCCAATAGACTCTAATACTATACCACCACCCACCAGACTAATCCTATACCACCACCCAGTAGACTCTAATACTATACCACCACCAAATAGACTAATACTATACCACCACCCAGTAGACTCTAATACTATACCACCAACCAATAGACTCTAATATTATACCACCACCCAATAGACTAATACTATACCACCACCCAATAGACTAATGCTATACCACCACCCAATAGACTCTAATATTATACCACCACCCAATAGACTCTAATATTATACCACCACCCAATAGACTCTAATACTATACCACCACCCATTAGACTCTAATACTATACCACCACCCAATAGACTCTAATATTATACCACCACCCAATAGACTCTAATCCTATACCACCACCAAATAGACTCTAATACTATACCACCACCCAATAGACTCTAATACTATACCACCACCCATTAGACTCTAATACTATACCACCACCCAATAGACTTTAATACTATACCACCAACCAATAGACTCTAATATTATACCACCACCCAATAGACTAATACTATACCACCACCCAATAGACTAATACTATACCACCACCCAATAGACTCTAATATTATACCACCACCCAATAGACTCTAATATTATACCACCACCCAATAGACTCTAATACTATACCACCACCCATTAGACTCTAATACTATACCACCACCCAATAGACTCTAATATTATACCACCACCCAATAGACTCTAATCCTATACCACCACCAAATAGACTCTAATACTATACCACCACCCAATAGACTCTAATACTATACCACCACCCATTAGACTCTAATACTATACCACCACCCAATAGACTTTAATACTATACCACCACCCAATAGACTCTAATACTATACCACCACCCAATAGACTATAATACTATACCACCACCCACTAGACTAATACTATACCACCACCCAATAGACTCTAATATTATACCACCACCCAGACTCTAATACTATAGACTCTAATAGTATACCACCACCCAGTAGACTCTAATACTATACCACCACCCAATAGACTCTAATACTATACCACCACCCAATAGACTCTAATACTATACCATCACCCAATAGACTAATACTATACCACCACCCAATAGACTCTAATACTATACCACCACCCAATAGACTCTAATACTATACCACCACCCACCAGACTAATACTATACCACCACCCAGTAGACTCTAATACTATACCACCACCAAATAGACTAATACTGTATCACCACCCAGTAGACTCTAATACTATACCACCAACCAATAGACTCTAATATTATACCACCACCCAATAGACTCTAATACTATACCACCACCCACCAGACTAATACTATACCACCACCCAGTAGACTCTAATACTATACCACCACCAAATAGACCAATACTGTATCACCACCCAGTAGACTCTAATACTATACCACCAACCAATAGACTCTAATATTATACCACCACCCAATAGACTAATACTATACCACCACCCAATAGACTAATGCTATACCACCACCCAATAGACTCTAATATTATACCACCACCCAATAGACTCTAATATTATACCACCACCCAATAGACTCTAATACTATACCACCACCCATTAGACTCTAATACTATACCACCACCCAATAGACTCTAATATTATACCACCACCCAATAGACTCTAATCCTATACCACCACCAAATAGACTCTAATACTATACCACCACCCAATAGACTCTAATACTATACCACCACCCATTAGACTCTAATACTATACCACCACCCAATAGACTTTAATACTATACCACCAACCAATAGACTCTAATATTATACCACCACCCAATAGACTAATACTATACCACCACCCAATAGACTAATACTATACCACCACCCAATAGACTCTAATATTATACCACCACCCAATAGACTCTAATATTATACCACCACCCAATAGACTCTAATACTATACCACCACCCATTAGACTCTAATACTATACCACCACCCAATAGACTCTAATATTATACCACCACCCAATAGACTCTAATCCTATACCACCACCAAATAGACTCTAATACTATACCACCACCCAATAGACTCTAATACTATACCACCACCCATTAGACTCTAATACTATACCACCACCCAATAGACTTTAATACTATACCACCACCCAATAGACTCTAATACTATACCACCACCCAATAGACTATAATACTATACCACCACCCACTAGACTAATACTATACCACCACCCAATAGACTCTAATATTATACCACCACCCAATAGACTCTAATACTATACCACCACCCAGTAGACTCTAATAGTATACCACCACCCAGTAGACTCTAATACTATACCACCACCCAATAGACTCTAATACTATACCACCACCCAATAGACTCTAATACTATACCATCACCCAATAGACTAATACTATACCACCACCCAATAGACTCTAATACTATACCACCACCCAATAGACTCTAATACTATACCACCACCCACCAGACTAATACTATACCACCACCCAGTAGACTCTAATACTATACCACCACCAAATAGACTAATACTGTATCACCACCCAGTAGACTCTAATACTATACCACCAACCAATAGACTCTAATATTATACCACCACCCAATAGACTAATACTATACCACCACCCAATAGACTAATACTATACCACCACCCAATAGACTCTAATGTTATACCACCACCCAATAGACTCTAATATTATACAACCACCCAATAGACTCTAATACTATACCACCACCCAATAGACTCTAATAGTATACCATCACCCAATAGACTCTAATACTATACCATCACCCAATAGACTAATACTATACCATCACCCAATAGACTCTAATACTATACCACCACCCAATAGACTCTAATACTATACCACCACCCACCAGACTAATCCTATACCACCACCCAGTAGACTCTAATACTATACCACCACCAAATAGACTAATACTATACCACCACCCAGTAGACTCTAATACTATACCACCAACCAATAGACTCTAATATTATACCACCACCCAATAGACTAATACTATACCACCACCCAATAGACTAATACTATACCACCACCCAATAGACTCTAATATTATACCACCACCCAATAGACTCTAATATTATACCACCACCCAATAGACTCTAATACTATACCACCACCCATTAGACTCTAATACTATACCACCACCCAATAGACTCTAATATTATACCACCACCCAATAGACTCTAATCCTATACCACCACCAAATAGACTCTAATACTATACCACCAACCAATAGACTAATGTTATACCACCACCCACTAGACTAATACTATACCACCACCCAGTAGACTCTAATACTATACCACCACACAGTAAACTCTAATACTATACCACCACCCAATAGACTCTAATACTATACCACCACCCAATAGACTCTAATATTATACCACCACCCAATAGACTCTAATACTATACCACCACCCAGTAGACTCTAATACTATACCACCACCCAGTAGACTAATACTATACCACCACCCAATAGACTCTAATACTATACCACCACACAAAAGACTAATACTATACCACCACCCAATAGAGTCTAATACTATACCACCAACCACTAGACTCTAATACTATATCACCACCCAATAGATTCTAATATTATACCACCACCCACTAGACTCTAATACTATACCACCACCCAATAGACTTGAATACTATACCACCTCCCAATAGACTCTAATACTATACCACCACCCAATAGACTCTAATACTATACCACCACCCACTAGACTAATACTATACCACCGCCCAATAGACTCTAATACTATACCACCACCCAATAGACTCTAATATTATACCACCACCCACTAGACTCTAATACTATACCACCACCCAATAGACTTTAATACTATACCACCACCCAATAGACTCTAATACTATACCACCACCCAATAGACTCTAATATTATACCACCACCCAATAGACTCTAATCCTATACCACCACCAAATAGACTCTAATACTATACCACCAACCAATAGACTAATGTTATACCACCACCCACTAGACTAACACTATACCACCACCCAGTAGACTCTAATACTATACCACCACCCAGTAGACTCTAATACTATACCACCACCCAATAGACTCTAATACTATACCACCACCCATTAGACTCTAATATTATACCACCACCCAATAGACTCTAATACTATACCACCACCCAGTAGACTCTAATACTATACCACCACCCAATAGACTCTAATACTATACCACCACCCAATAGACTCTAATACTATACCATCACCCAATAGACTAATACTATACCACCACCCAATAGACTCTAATACTATACCACCACCCAATAGACTCTAATACTATACCACCACCCTCCAGACTAATACTATACCACCACCCAGTAGACTCTAATACTATACCACCACCAAATAGACTAATACTGTATCACCACCCAGTAGACTCTAATACTATACCACCAACCAATAGACTCTAATATTATACCACCACCCAATAGACTAATACTATACCACCACCCAATAGACTAATACTATACCACCACCCAATAGACTCTAATATTATACCACCACCCAATAGACTCTAATATTATACCACCACCCAATAGACTCTAATACTATACCACCACCCAATAGACTCTAATACTATACCATCACCCAATAGACTCTAATACTATACCATCACCCAATAGACTAATACTATACCATCACCCAATAGACTCTAATACTATACCACCACCCAATAGACTCTAATACTATACCACCACCCACCAGACTAATCCTATACCACCACCCAGTAGACTCTAATACTATACCACCACCAAATAGACTAATACTATACCACCACCCAGTAGACTCTAATACCATACCACCAACCAATAGACTCTAATATTATACCACCACCCAATAGACTAATACTATACCACCACCCAATAGACTCTAATATTATAACACCACCCAATAGACTCTAATATTATACCACCACCCAATAGACTCTAATACTATACCACCACCCATTAGACTCTAATACTATACCACCACCCAATAGACTCTAATATTATACCACCACCCAATAGACTCTAATCCTATACCACCACCAAATAGACTCTAATACTATACCACCAACCAATAGACTAATGTTATACCACCACCCACTAGACTAATACTATACCACCACCCAGTAGACTCTAATACTATACCACCACACAGTAGACTCTAATACTATACCACCACCCAATAGACTCTAATACTATACCACCACCCAATAGACTCTAATATTATACCACCACCCAATAGACTCTAATACTATACCACCACCCAGTAGACTCTAATACTATACCACCACCCAGTAGACTAATACTATACCACCACCCAATAGACTCTAATACTATACCACCACACAAAAGACTAATACTATACCACCACCCAATAGAGTCTAATACTATACCACCAACCAATAGACTCTAATACTATACCACCACCCAATAGACTCTAATACTATACCACCACCCACTAGACTAATACTATACCACCACCCAATAGACTCTAATATTATACCACCACCCAATAGACTCTAATACTATACCACCACCCAATAGACTTTAATACTATACCACCACCCAATAGACTCTAATACTATACCACCACCCAATAGACTCTAATACTATACCACCACCCACTAGACTAATACTATACCACCACCCAATAGACTCTAATATTATACCACCACCCAATAGACTCTAATACTATACCACCACCCAGTAGACTCTAATACTATACCACCACCCAGTAGACTCTAATACTATACCACCACCCAATAGACTCTAATACTATACCACCACCCAATAGACTCTAATACTATACCATCACCCAATAGACTAATACTATACCACCACCCAATAGACTCTAATACTATACCACCACCCAATAGACTCTAATACTATACCACCACCCTCCAGACTAATACTATACCACCACCCAGTAGACTCTAATACTATACCACCACCAAATAGACTAATACTGTATCACCACCCAGTAGACTCTAATACTATACCACCAACCAATAGACTCTAATATTATACCACCACCCAATAGACTAATACTATACCACCACCCAATAGACTAATACTATACCACCACCCAATAGACTCTAATATTATACCACCACCCAATAGACTCTAATATTATACCACCACCCAATAGACTCTAATACTATACCACCACCCAATAGACTCTAATACTATACCATCACCCAATAGACTCTAATACTATACCATCACCCAATAGACTAATACTATACCATCACCCAATAGACTCTAATACTATACCACCACCCAATAGACTCTAATACTATACCACCACCCACCAGACTAATCCTATACCACCACCCAGTAGACTCTAATACTATACCACCACCAAATAGACTAATACTATACCACCACCCAGTAGACTCTAATACCATACCACCAACCAATAGACTCTAATATTATACCACCACCCAATAGACTAATACTATACCACCACCCAATAGACTAATACTATACCACCACCCAATAGACTCTAATATTATAACACCACCCAATAGACTCTAATATTATACCACCACCCAATAGACTCTAATACTATACCACCACCCATTAGACTCTAATACTATACCACCACCCAATAGACTCTAATATTATACCACCACCCAATAGACTCTAATCCTATACCACCACCAAATAGACTCTAATACTATACCACCAACCAATAGACTAATGTTATACCACCACCCACTAGACTAATACTATACCACCACCCAGTAGACTCTAATACTATACCACCACACAGTAGACTCTAATACTATACCACCACCCAATAGACTCTAATACTATACCACCACCCAATAGACTCTAATATTATACCACCACCCAATAGACTCTAATACTATACCACCACCCAGTAGACTCTAATACTATACCACCACCCAGTAGACTAATACTATACCACCACCCAATAGACTCTAATACTATACCACCACACAAAAGACTAATACTATACCACCACCCAATAGAGTCTAATACTATACCACCAACCACTAGACTCTAATACTATATCACCACCCAATAGATTATAATATTATACCACCACCCACTAGACTCTAATACTATACCACCACCCAATAGACTTGAATACTATACCACCTCCCAATAGACTCTAATACTATACCACCACCCAATAGACTCTAATACTATACCACCACCCACTAGACTAATACTATACCACCACCCAATAGACTCTAATACTATACCACCACCCAATAGACTCTAATATTATACCACCACCCACTAGACTCTAATACTATACCACCACCCAATAGACTTTAATACTATACCACCACCCACCAGACTAATACTATACCACCACCCAGTAGACTCTAATACTATACCACCGCCCAGTAGACTCTAATAATATACCACCACCCAAAAGACTAATACTATACCACCACCCAATAGACTAATACTATACCACCAACCACTAGACTCTAATATTATACCAACACCCAATAGACTCTAATACTATACCACCACCCAATAGACTCTAATACTATACCACCACCCAGTAGACTCTAATAATATACCACCACCCAATAGACTCTAATATTATACCACCACCCAATAGACTCTAATACTATACCATCACCCAATAGACTAATACTATACCACCACCCAATAGACTCTAATATTATACCACCACCCACTATTCTAATATTATACCACCACCCAATAGACTCTAATACTATACCACCAACCAATAGACTCTAATACTATACCACCACCCAATAGACTCTAATACTATACCACCACCCACTAGACTAATACTATACCACCACCCAATAGACTCTAATATTATACCACCACCCAATAGACTCTAATATTATACCACCACCCAATAGACTCTAATATTATACCACCACTCAATAGACTCTAATACTATACCACCACCCACCAGACTAATACTATACCACCACCCAGTAGACTCTAATACTATACCACCAACAAATAGACTAATACTATACAACCACCCAATAGACTCTAATATTATACCACCACCCACTAGACTAATATTATACCACCACCCAATAGACTCTAATACTATACCACCACCCAATAGACTCTAATACTATACCACCACCCACCAGACTAATCCTATGCCACCAACCACTAGACTCTAATACTATACCACCACCCAATAGACTCTAATATTATACCACCACCCACTAGACTCTAATACTATACCACCACCCAATAGACTTTAATACTATACCACCACCCAATAGACTCTAATACTATACCACCACCCAATAGACTCTAATACTATACCACCACCCACTAGACTAATCCTATACCACCACCCAGTAGACTCTAATACTATACCACCACCAAATAGACTAATACTATACCACCACCCAGTAGACTCTAATACTATACCACCAACCAATAGACTCTAATATTATACCACCACCCAATAGACTAATACTATACCACCACCCAATAGACTAATACTATACCACCACCCAATAGACTCTAATATTATACCACCACCCAATAGACTCTAATATTATACCACCACCCAATAGACTCTAATACTATACCACCACCCATTAGACTCTAATACTATACCACCACCCAATAGACTCTAATATTATACCACCACCCAATAGACTCTAATCCTATACCACCACCAAATAGACTCTAATACTATACCACCAACCAATAGACTAATGTTATACCACCACCCACTAGACTAATACTATACCACCACCCAGTAGACTCTAATACTATACCACCACACAGTAGACTCTAATACTATACCACCACCCAATAGACTCTAATACTATACCACCACCCAATAGACTCTAATATTATACCACCACCCAATAGACTCTAATACTATACCACCACCCAGTAGACTCTAATACTATACCACCACCCAGTAGACTAATACTATACCACCACCCAATAGACTCTAATACTATACCACCACACAAAAGACTAATACTATACCACCACCCAATAGAGTCTAATACTATACCACCAACCACTAGACTCTAATACTATATCACCACCCAATAGATTCTAATATTATACCACCACCCACTAGACTCTAATACTATACCACCACCCAATAGACTTGAATACTATACCACCTCCCAATAGACTCTAATACTATACCACCACCCAATAGACTCTAATACTATACCACCACCCACTAGACTAATACTATACCACCGCCCAATAGACTCTAATACTATACCACCACCCAATAGACTCTAATATTATACCACCACCCACTAGACTCTAATACTATACCACCACCCAATAGACTTTAATACTATACCACCACCCAATAGACTCTAATACTATACCACCACCCAATAGACTCTAATATTATACCACCACCCAATAGACTCTAATCCTATACCACCACCAAATAGACTCTAATACTATACCACCAACCAATAGACTAATGTTATACCACCACCCACTAGACTAACACTATACCACCACCCAGTAGACTCTAATACTATACCACCACCCAGTAGACTCTAATACTATACCACCACCCAATAGACTCTAATACTATACCACCACCCATTAGACTCTAATATTATACCACCACCCAATAGACTCTAATACTATACCACCACCCAGTAGACTCTAATACTATACCACCACCCAATAGACTCTAATACTATACCACCACCCAATAGACTCTAATACTATACCATCACCCAATAGACTAATACTATACCACCACCCAATAGACTCTAATACTATACCACCACCCAATAGACTCTAATACTATACCACCACCCTCCAGACTAATACTATACCACCACCCAGTAGACTCTAATACTATACCACCACCAAATAGACTAATACTGTATCACCACCCAGTAGACTCTAATACTATACCACCAACCAATAGACTCTAATATTATACCACCACCCAATAGACTAATACTATACCACCACCCAATAGACTAATACTATACCACCACCCAATAGACTCTAATATTATACCACCACCCAATAGACTCTAATATTATACCACCACCCAATAGACTCTAATACTATACCACCACCCAATAGACTCTAATACTATACCATCACCCAATAGACTCTAATACTATACCATCACCCAATAGACTAATACTATACCATCACCCAATAGACTCTAATACTATACCACCACCCAATAGACTCTAATACTATACCACCACCCACCAGACTAATCCTATACCACCACCCAGTAGACTCTAATACTATACCACCACCAAATAGACTAATACTATACCACCACCCAGTAGACTCTAATACCATACCACCAACCAATAGACTCTAATATTATACCACCACCCAATAGACTAATACTATACCACCACCCAATAGACTCTAATATTATAACACCACCCAATAGACTCTAATATTATACCACCACCCAATAGACTCTAATACTATACCACCACCCATTAGACTCTAATACTATACCACCACCCAATAGACTCTAATATTATACCACCACCCAATAGACTCTAATCCTATACCACCACCAAATAGACTCTAATACTATACCACCAACCAATAGACTAATGTTATACCACCACCCACTAGACTAATACTATACCACCACCCAGTAGACTCTAATACTATACCACCACACAGTAGACTCTAATACTATACCACCACCCAATAGACTCTAATACTATACCACCACCCAATAGACTCTAATATTATACCACCACCCAATAGACTCTAATACTATACCACCACCCAGTAGACTCTAATACTATACCACCACCCAGTAGACTAATACTATACCACCACCCAATAGACTCTAATACTATACCACCACACAAAAGACTAATACTATACCACCACCCAATAGAGTCTAATACTATACCACCAACCAATAGACTCTAATACTATACCACCACCCAATAGACTCTAATACTATACCACCACCCACTAGACTAATACTATACCACCACCCAATAGACTCTAATATTATACCACCACCCAATAGACTCTAATACTATACCACCACCCAATAGACTTTAATACTATACCACCACCCAATAGACTCTAATACTATACCACCACCCAATAGACTCTAATACTATACCACCACCCACTAGACTAATACTATACCACCACCCAATAGACTCTAATATTATACCACCACCCAATAGACTCTAATACTATACCACCACCCAGTAGACTCTAATACTATACCACCACCCAGTAGACTCTAATACTATACCACCACCCAATAGACTCTAATACTATACCACCACCCAATAGACTCTAATACTATACCATCACCCAATAGACTAATGCTATACCACCACCCAATAGACTCTAATACTATACCACCACCCAATAGACTCTAATACTATACCACCACCCTCCAGACTAATACTATACCACCACCCAGTAGACTCTAATACTATACCACCACCAAATAGACTAATACTGTATCACCACCCAGTAGACTCTAATACTATACCACCAACCAATAGACTCTAATATTATACCACCACCCAATAGACTAATACTATACCACCACCCAATAGACTAATACTATACCACCACCCAATAGACTCTAATATTATACCACCACCCAATAGACTCTAATATTATACCACCACCCAATAGACTCTAATACTATACCACCACCCAATAGACTCTAATACTATACCATCACCCAATAGACTCTAATACTATACCATCACCCAATAGACTAATACTATACCATCACCCAATAGACTCTAATACTATACCACCACCCAATAGACTCTAATACTATACCACCACCCACCAGACTAATCCTATACCACCACCCAGTAGACTCTAATACTATACCACCACCAAATAGACTAATACTATACCACCACCCAGTAGACTCTAATACCATACCACCAACCAATAGACTCTAATATTATACCACCACCCAATAGACTAATACTATACCACCACCCAATAGACTAATACTATACCACCACCCAATAGACTCTAATATTATAACACCACCCAATAGACTCTAATATTATACCACCACCCAATAGACTCTAATACTATACCACCACCCATTAGACTCTAATACTATACCACCACCCAATAGACTCTAATATTATACCACCACCCAATAGACTCTAATCCTATACCACCACCAAATAGACTCTAATACTATACCACCAACCAATAGACTAATGTTATACCACCACCCACTAGACTAATACTATACCACCACCCAGTAGACTCTAATACTATACCACCACACAGTAGACTCTAATACTATACCACCACCCAATAGACTCTAATACTATACCACCACCCAATAGACTCTAATATTATACCACCACCCAATAGACTCTAATACTATACCACCACCCAGTAGACTCTAATACTATACCACCACCCAGTAGACTAATACTATACCACCACCCAATAGACTCTAATACTATACCACCACACAAAAGACTAATACTATACCACCACCCAATAGAGTCTAATACTATACCACCAACCACTAGACTCTAATACTATATCACCACCCAATAGATTATAATATTATACCACCACCCACTAGACTCTAATACTATACCACCACCCAATAGACTTGAATACTATACCACCTCCCAATAGACTCTAATACTATACCACCACCCAATAGACTCTAATACTATACCACCACCCACTAGACTAATACTATACCACCACCCAATAGACTCTAATACTATACCACCACCCAATAGACTCTAATATTATACCACCACCCACTAGACTCTAATACTATACCACCACCCAATAGACTTTAATACTATACCACCACCCACCAGACTAATACTATACCACCACCCAGTAGACTCTAATACTATACCACCGCCCAGTAGACTCTAATAATATACCACCACCCAAAAGACTAATACTATACCACCACCCAATAGACTAATACTATACCACCAACCACTAGACTCTAATATTATACCAACACCCAATAGACTCTAATACTATACCACCACCCAATAGACTCTAATACTATACCACCACCCAGTAGACTCTAATAATATACCACCACCCAATAGACTCTAATATTATACCACCACCCAATAGACTCTAATACTATACCATCACCCAATAGACTAATACTATACCACCACCCAATAGACTCTAATATTATACCACCACCCACTATTCTAATATTATACCACCACCCAATAGACTCTAATACTATACCACCAACCAATAGACTCTAATACTATACCACCACCCAATAGACTCTAATACTATACCACCACCCACTAGACTAATACTATACCACCACCCAATAGACTCTAATATTATACCACCACCCAATAGACTCTAATATTATACCACCACCCAATAGACTCTAATATTATACCACCACTCAATAGACTCTAATACTATACCACCACCCACCAGACTAATACTATACCACCACCCAGTAGACTCTAATACTATACCACCAACAAATAGACTAATACTATACAACCACCCAATAGACTCTAATATTATACCACCACCCACTAGACTAATATTATACCACCACCCAATAGACTCTAATACTATACCACCACCCAATAGACTCTAATACTATACCACCACCCACCAGACTAATCCTATGCCACCAACCACTAGACTCTAATACTATACCACCACCCAATAGACTCTAATATTATACCACCACCCACTAGACTCTAATACTATACCACCACCCAATAGACTTTAATACTATACCACCACCCAATAGACTCTAATACTATACCACCACCCAATAGACTCTAATACTATACCACCACCCACTAGACTAATACTATACCACCACCCAATAGACTCTAATAGTATACCACCACCCAATAGACTCTAATATTATACCACCACCCAATAGACTCTAATACTATACCACCACCCAGTAGACTCTAATACTATACCACCACCCAGTAGACTCTAATACTATACCACCACCCAGTAGACTCTAATACTATACCACCACCCAATAGACTCTAATACTATACCACCACCCAGTAGACTCTAATACTATACCACCACCCAGTAGACTCTAATACTATACCACCACCCAATAGACTCTAATACTATACAACCACCCACCAGACTAATCCTATACCACCACCCAGTAGACTCTAATACTATACCACCACCAAATAGACTAATATTATACCACCACCCAGTAGACTCTAATACTATACCACCAACCAATAGTCTCTAATATTATACCACCACCCAATAGACTAATACTATACCACCACCCAATAGACTAATACTATACCACCACCCAATAGACTCTAATATTATACCACCACCCAATAGACTCTAATATTATACCACCACCCAATAGACTCTAATACTATACCACCACCCAGTAGACTCTAATACTATACCACCACCCAATATACTCTAATACTATACCACCACCAAATAGACTAATACTATACCACCACCACCCACTAGACTAATACTATACCACCACCCAGTAGACTCTAATACTATACCACCACACAGTAGACTCTAATACTATACCACCACCCAATAGACTCTAATACTATACCACCACCCAATAGACTCTAATATTATACCACCACCCAATAGACTCTAATACTATACCACCACCCAGTAGACTCTAATACTATACCACCACCCAGTAGACTAATACTATACCACCACCCAATAGACTCTAATACTATACCACCACACAAAAGACTAATACTATACCACCACCCAATAGAGTCTAATACTATACCACCAACCAATAGACTCTAATACTATACCACCACCCAATAGACTCTAATACTATACCACCACCCACTAGACTAATACTATACCACCACCCAATAGACTCTAATATTATACCACCACCCAATAGACTCTAATACTATACCACCACCCAATAGACTTTAATACTATACCACCACCCAATAGACTCTAATACTATACCACCACCCAATAGACTCTAATACTATACCACCACCCACTAGACTAATACTATACCACCACCCAATAGACTCTAATATTATACCACCACCCAATAGACTCTAATACTATACCACCACCCAGTAGACTCTAATACTATACCACCACCCAGTAGACTCTAATACTATACCACCACCCAATAGACTCTAATACTATACCACCACCCAATAGACTCTAATACTATACCATCACCCAATAGACTAATACTATACCACCACCCAATAGACTCTAATACTATACCACCACCCAATAGACTCTAATACTATACCACCACCCTCCAGACTAATACTATACCACCACCCAGTAGACTCTAATACTATACCACCACCAAATAGACTAATACTGTATCACCACCCAGTAGACTCTAATACTATACCACCAACCAATAGACTCTAATATTATACCACCACCCAATAGACTAATACTATACCACCACCCAATAGACTAATACTATACCACCACCCAATAGACTCTAATATTATACCACCACCCAATAGACTCTAATATTATACCACCACCCAATAGACTCTAATACTATACCACCACCCAATAGACTCTAATACTATACCATCACCCAATAGACTCTAATACTATACCATCACCCAATAGACTAATACTATACCATCACCCAATAGACTCTAATACTATACCACCACCCAATAGACTCTAATACTATACCACCACCCACCAGACTAATCCTATACCACCACCCAGTAGACTCTAATACTATACCACCACCAAATAGACTAATACTATACCACCACCCAGTAGACTCTAATACCATACCACCAACCAATAGACTCTAATATTATACCACCACCCAATAGACTAATACTATACCACCACCCAATAGACTAATACTATACCACCACCCAATAGACTCTAATATTATAACACCACCCAATAGACTCTAATATTATACCACCACCCAATAGACTCTAATACTATACCACCACCCATTAGACTCTAATACTATACCACCACCCAATAGACTCTAATATTATACCACCACCCAATAGACTCTAATCCTATACCACCACCAAATAGACTCTAATACTATACCACCAACCAATAGACTAATGTTATACCACCACCCACTAGACTAATACTATACCACCACCCAGTAGACTCTAATACTATACCACCACACAGTAGACTCTAATACTATACCACCACCCAATAGACTCTAATACTATACCACCACCCAAAAGACTCTAATATTATACCACCACCCAATAGACTCTAATACTATACCACCACCCAATATACTCTAATACTATACCACCACCAAATAGACTAATACTATACCACCACCCAGTAGACTCTAATACTATACCACCAACCAATAGACTCTAATATTATACCACCACCCAATAGACTAATACTATACCACCACCCAATAGACTAATACTATACCACCACCCAATAGACTCTAATATTATACCACCACCCAATAGACTCTAATACTATACCACCAACCAATAGACTCTAATACTATACCACCACCCAATAGACTCTAATACTATACCACCACCCAATAGACTAATACTATACCACCACCCAATAGACTCTAATAGTATACCACCACCCACTATACTCTAATACTATACCACCACCCACCAGACTAATACTATACCACCACCCAGTAGACTCTAATACTATACCACCACCAAATAGACTAATACTATACCACCACCCAGTAGACTCTAATACTATACCACCACCCAGTAGACTCTAATAATATACCACCACCCAAAAGACTAATACTATACCAACACCCAATAGACTAATACTATACCACCAACCACTAGACTCTAATATTATACCACCACCCAATAGACTCTAATACTATACCACCACCCAATAGACTCTAATACTATACCACCACCCAGTAGACTCTAATAATATACCACCACCCAATAGACTCTAATATTATACCACCACCCAATAGACTCTAATACTACACCACCACCCAATAGACTCTAATACTATACCACCACCCAATAGACTCTAATATTATACCACCATCCAGTAGACTCTAATACTATACCATCACCCAATAGACTAATACTATACCACCACCCAATAGACTCTAATATTATACCAGCACCCACTAGACTAATATTATACCACCACCCAATAGACTCTAATACTATACCACCAACCAATAGACTCTAATACTATACCACCACCCAATAGAGTCTAATACTATACCATCACCCAATAGACTAATACTATACCACCAACCAATAGACTCTAATATTATACCACCACCCACTAGACTAATATTATACCACCACCCAATAGACTCTAATATTATACCACCACCCACCAGACTAATCCTATACCACCACCCAGTAGACTCTAATACTATACCACCACCAAATAGACTAATACTATGACACCACCCAGTAGACTCTAATACTATACCACCAACCAATAGTCTCTAATATTATACCACCACCCAATAGAGTAATACTATACCACCACCCAATAGACTAATACTATACCACCACCCAATAGACTCTAATATTATACCACCACCCAATAGACTAATACTATACCACCACCCAATAGACTCTAATATTATACCACCACCCAATAGACTCTAATATTATACCACCACCCAATAGACTCTAATACTATACCACCACCCAGTAGACTATAATACTATACCACCACCCAATAGACTCTAATACTATACCACCACCCAATAGACTCTAATACTATACCATCACCCAATAGACTCTAATACTAAACCATCAACCAATAGACTAATACTACACCATCACCCAATAGACTCTAATACTATACCACCACCCAATAGACTCTAATACTATACCACCACCCACCAGACTAATCCTATACCACCACCCAGTAGACTCTAATACTATACCACCAACCACTAGACTCTAATACTATACCACCACCCAATAGACTTTAATACTATACCACCACCCAATAGACTCTAATCCTATTCCACCACCCAATAGACTCTAATACTATACCACCACCCACTAGACTAATACTATACCACCACCCAATAGACTCTAATGGTATACCACCACCCAATAGACTCTAATATTATACCACCACCCAATAGACTCTAATATTATACCACCACCCAATAGACTCTAATACTATACCACCACCCAGTAGACTATAATACTATACCACCACCCAATAGACTCTAATACTATACCACCACCCAATAGACTCTAATACTATACCATCACCCAATAGACTCTAATACTAAACCATCAACCAATAGACTAATACTATACCATCACCCAATAGACTCTAATACTATACCACCACCCAATAGACTCTAATACTATACCACCACCCACCAGACTAATCCTATACCACCACCCAGTAGACTCTAATACTATACCACCAACCACTAGACTCTAATACTATACCACCACCCAATAGACTTTAATACTATACCACCACCCAATAGACTCTAATCCTATTCCACCACCCAATAGACTCTAATACTATACCACCACCCACTAGACTAATACTATACCACCACCCAATAGACTCTAATGGTATACCACCACCCAATAGACTCTAATATTATACCACCACCCAATAGACTCTAATACTATACCACCACCCAGTAGACTCTAATACTATACCACCACCCAGTAGACTCTAATACTATACGACCACCCAGTAGACTCTAATACTATACCACCACCCAATAGACTCTAATACTATACCACCACCCAGTAGACTCTAATACTATACCACCACCCAGTAGACTCTAATACTATACCACCACCCAATAGACTCTAATACTATACAACCACCCACCAGACTAATCCTATACCACCACCCAGTAGACTCTAATACTATACCACCACCAAATAGACTAATATTATACCACCACCCAGTAGACTCTAATACTATACCACCAACCAATAGTCTCTAATATTATACCACCACCCAATAGACTAATACTATACCACCACCCAATAGACTAATACTATACCACCACCCAATAGACTCTAATATTATAACACCACCCAATAGACTCTAATATTATACCACCACCCAATAGACTCTAATACTATACCACCACCCATTAGACTCTAATACTATACCACCACCCAATAGACTCTAATATTATACCACCACCCAATAGACTCTAATCCTATACCACCACCAAATAGACTCTAATACTATACCACCAACCAATAGACTAATGTTATACCACCACCCACTAGACTAATACTATACCACCACCCAGTAGACTCTAATACTATACCACCACACAGTAGACTCTAATACTATACCACCACCCAATAGACTCTAATACTATACCACCACCCAATAGACTCTAATATTATACCACCACCCAATAGACTCTAATACTATACCACCACCCAGTAGACTCTAATACTATACCACCACCCAGTAGACTAATACTATACCACCACCCAATAGACTCTAATACTATACCACCACACAAAAGACTAATACTATACCACCACCCAATAGAGTCTAATACTATACCACCAACCACTAGACTCTAATACTATATCACCACCCAATAGATTCTAATATTATACCACCACCCACTAGACTCTAATACTATACCACCACCCAATAGACTTGAATACTATACCACCTCCCAATAGACTCTAATACTATACCACCACCCAATAGACTCTAATACTATACCACCACCCACTAGACTAATACTATACCACCACCCAATAGACTCTAATACTATACCACCACCCAATAGACTCTAATATTATACCACCACCCACTAGACTCTAATACTATACCACCACCCAATAGACTTTAATACTATACCACCACCCACCAGACTAATACTATACCACCACCCAGTAGACTCTAATACTATACCACCGCCCAGTAGACTCTAATAATATACCACCACCCAAAAGACTAATACTATACCACCACCCAATAGACTAATACTATACCACCAACCACTAGACTCTAATATTATACCACCACCCAATAGACTCTAATACTATACCACCACCCAATAGACTCTAATACTATACCACCACCCAGTAGACTCTAATAATATACCACCACCCAATAGACTCTAATATTATACCACCACCCAATAGACTCTAATACTATACCATCACCCAATAGACTAATACTATACCACCACCCAATAGACTCTAATATTATACCACCACCCACTAGGCTAATATTATACCACCACCCAATAGACTCGAATACTATACCACCAACCAATAGACTCTAATACTATACCACCACCCAATAGACTCTAATACTATACCACCACCCACTAGACTAATACTATACCACCACCCAATAGACTCTAATATTATACCACCACCCAATAGACTCTAATATTATACCACCACCCAATAGACTCTAATATTATACCACCACTCAATAGACTCTAATACTATACCACCACCCACCAGACTAATACTATACCACCACCCAGTAGACTCTAATACTATACCACCAACAAATAGACTAATACTATACAACCACCCAATAGACTCTAATATTATACCACCACCCACTAGACTAATATTATACCACCACCCAATAGACTCTAATACTATACCACCACCCAATAGACTCTAATACTATACCACCACCCACCAGACTAATCCTATGCCACCAACCACTAGACTCTAATACTATACCACCACCCAATAGACTCTAATATTATACCACCACCCACTAGACTCTAATACTATACCACCACCCAATTGACTTTAATACTATACCACCACCCAATAGACTCTAATACTATACCACCACCCAATAGACTCTAATACTATACCACCACCCACTAGACTAATACTATACCACCACCCAATAGACTCTAATAGTATACCACCACCCAATAGACTCTAATATTATACCACCACCCAATAGACTCTAATACTATACCACCACCCAGTAGACTCTAATACTATACCACCACCCAGTAGACTCTAATACTATACCACCACCCAGTAGACTCTAATACTATACCACCACCCAATAGACTCTAATACTATACCACCACCCAGTAGACTCTAATACTATACCACCACCCAGTAGACTCTAATACTATACCACCACCCAATAGACTCTAATACTATACAACCACCCACCAGACTAATCCTATACCACCACCCAGTAGACTCTAATACTATACCACCACCAAATAGACTAATATTATACCACCACCCAGTAGACTCTAATACTATACCACCAACCAATAGTCTCTAATATTATACCACCACCCAATAGACTAATACTATACCACCACCCAATAGACTAATACTATACCACCACCCAATAGACTCTAATATTATACCACCACCCAATAGACTCTAATATTATACCACCACCCAATAGACTCTAATACTATACCACCACCCAGTAGACTCTAATACTATACCACCACCCAATATACTCTAATACTATACCACCACCAAATAGACTAATACTATACCACCACCCAGTAGACTCTAATACTATACCACCAACCAATAGACTCTAATATTATACCACCACCCAATAGACTAATACTATACCACCACCCAATAGACTAATACTATACCACCACCCAATAGACTCTAATATTATACCACCACCCAATAGACTCTAATACTATACCACCAACCAATATACTCTAATACTATACCACCACCCAATAGACTCTAATACTATACCACCACCCAATAGACTCTAATACTATACCACCACCCAATAGACTAATACTATACCACCACCCAATAGACTCTAATAGTATACCACCACCCACTATACTCTAATACTATACCACCACCCACCAGACTAATACTATACCACCACCCAGTAGACTCTAATACTATACCACCACCAAATAGACTAATACTATACCACCACCCAGTAGACTCTAATACTATACCACCACCCAGTAGACTCTAATAATATACCACCACCCAAAATACTAATACTATACCAACACCCAATAGACTAATACTATACCACCAACCACTAGACTCTAATATTATACCACCACCCAATAGACTCTAATACTATACCACCACCCAATAGACTCTAATACTATACCACCACCCAGTAGACTCTAATAATATACCACCACCCAATAGACTCTAATATTATACCACCACCCAATAGACTCTAATACTACACCACCACCCAATAGACTCTAATACTATACCACCACCCAATAGACTCTAATATTATACCACCATCCAGTAGACTCTAATACTATACCATCACCCAATAGACTAATACTATACCACCACCCAATAGACTCTAATATTATACCAGCACCCACTAGACTAATATTATACCACCACCCAATAGACTCTAATACTATACCACCAACCAATAGACTCTAATACTATACCACCACCCAATAGAGTCTAATACTATACCATCACCCAATAGACTAATACTATACCACCAACCAATAGACTCTAATATTATACCACCACCCACCAGACTAATCCTATACCACCACCCAGTAGACTCTAATACTATACCACCACCAAATAGACTAATACTATGACACCACCCAGTAGACTCTAATACTATACCACCAACCAATAGTCTCTAATATTATACCACCACCCAATAGAGTAATACTATACCACCACCCAATAGACTAATACTATACCACCACCCAATAGACTCTAATATTATACCACCACCCAATAGACTAATACTATACCACCACCCAATAGACTCTAATATTATACCACCACCCAATAGACTCTAATATTATACCACCACCCAATAGACTCTAATACTATACCACCACCCAGTAGACTATAATACTATACCACCACCCAATAGACTCTAATACTATACCACCACCCAATAGACTCTAATACTATACCATCACCCAATAGACTCTAATACTAAACCATCAACCAATAGACTAATACTATACCATCACCCAATAGACTCTAATACTATACCACCACCCAATAGACTCTAATACTATACCACCACCCACCAGACTAATCCTATACCACCACCCAGTAGACTCTAATACTATACCACCAACCACTAGACTCTAATACTATACCACCACCCAATAGACTTTAATACTATACCACCACCCAATAGACTCTAATCCTATTCCACCACCCAATAGACTCTAATACTATACCACCACCCACTAGACTAATACTATACCACCACCCAATAGACTCTAATGGTATACCACCACCCAATAGACTCTAATATTATACCACCACCCAATAGACTCTAATACTATACCACCACCCAGTAGACTCTAATACTATACCACCACCCAGTAGACTCTAATACTATACGACCACCCAGTAGACTCTAATACTATACCACCACCCAATAGACTCTAATACTATACCACCACCCAGTAGACTCTAATACTATACCACCACCCAGTAGACTCTAATACTATACCACCACCCAATAGACTCTAATACTATACAACCACCCACCAGACTAATCCTATACCACCACCCAGTAGACTCTAATACTATACCACCACCAAATAGACTAATATTATACCACCACCCAGTAGACTCTAATACTATACCACCAACCAATAGTCTCTAATATTATACCACCACCCAATAGACTAATACTATACCACCACCCAATAGACTAATACTATACCACCACCCAATAGACTCTAATATTATACCACCACCCAATAGACTAATACTATACCACCACCCAATAGACTCTAATATTATACCACCACCCAATAGACTCTAATACTATACCACCACCCAGTAGACTCTAATACTATACCACCACCCAGTAGACTCTAATACTATACCACCACCCAATAGACTCTAATACTATACCACCACCCAGTAGACTCTAATACTATACCACCACCCAGTAGACTCTAATACTATACCACCACCCAATAGACTCTAATACTATACAACCACCCACCAGACTAATCCTATACCACCACCCAGTAGACTCTAATACTATACCACCACCAAATAGACTAATATTATACCACCACCCAATAGACTCTAATATTATACCACCACCCAATAGACTCTAATACTATACCACCACCCAGTAGACTCTAATACTATACCACCACCCAATATACTCTAATACTATACCACCACCAAATAGACTAATACTATACCACCACCCAGTAGACTCTAATACTATACCACCAACCAATAGACTCTAATATTATACCACCACCCAATAGACTAATACTATACCACCACCCAATAGACTAATACTATACCACCACCCAATAGACTCTAATATTATACCACCACCCAATAGACTCTAATACTATACCACCAACCAATAGACTCTAATACTATACCACCACCCAATAGACTCTAATACTATACCACCACCCAATAGACTCTAATAGTATACCACCACCCACTAGACTCTAATACTATACCACCACCCACCAGACTAATACTATACCACCACCCAGTAGACTCTAATACTATACCACCACCAAATAGACTAATACTATACCACCACCCAGTAGACTCTAATACTATACCACCACCCAGTAGACTCTAATAATATACCACCACCCAAAAGACTAATACTATACCAACACCCAATAGACTAATACTATACCACCAACCACTAGACTCTAATATTATACCACCACCCAATAGACTCTAATACTACACCACCACCCAATAGACTCTAATACTATACCACCACCCAATAGACTCTAATATTATACCACCATCCAATAGACTCTAATACTATACCATCACCCAATAGACTAATACTATACCACCACCCAATAGACTCTAATATTATACCAGCACCCACTAGACTAATATTATACCACCACCCAATAGACTCTAATACTATACCACCAACCAATAGACTCTAATACTATACCACCACCCAATAGACTCTAATACTATACCATCACCCAATAGACTAATACTATACCACCAACCAATAGACTCTAATATTATACCACCACCCACTAGACTAATATTATACCACCACCCAATAGACTCTAATATTATACCACCACCCACCAGACTAATCCTATACCACCACCCAGTAGACTCTAATACTATACCACCACCAAATAGACTAATACTATGACACCACCCAGTAGACTCTAATACTATACCACCAACCAATAGTCTCTAATATTATACCACCACCCAATAGAGTAATACTATACCACCACCCAATAGACTAATACTATACAACCACCCAATAGACTCTAATATTATACCACCACCCAATAGACTAATACTATACCACCACCCAATAGACTCTAATATTATACCACCACCCAATAGACTCTAATATTATACCACCACCCAATAGACTCTAATACTATACCACCACCCAGTAGACTATAATACTATACCACCACCCAATAGACTCTAATACTATACCACCACCCAATAGACTCTAATACTATACCATCACCCAATAGACTCTAATACTAAACCATCAACCAATAGACTAATTCTATACCATCACCCAATAGACTCTAATACTATACCACCACCCAATAGACTCTAATACTATACCACCACCCACCAGACTAATCCTATACCACCACCCAGTAGACTCTAATACTATACCACCAACCACTAGACTCTAATACTATACCACCACCCAATAGACTTTAATACTATACCACCACCCAATAGACTCTAATACTATTCCACCACCCAATAGACTCTAATACTATACCACCACCCACTAGACTAATACTATACCACCACCCAATAGACTCTAATGGTATACCACCACCCAATAGACTCTAATATTATACCACCACCCAATAGACTCTAATACTATACCACCACCCAGTAGACTCTAATACTATACCACCACCCAGTAGACTCTAATACTATACCACCACCCAGTAGACTCTAATACTATACCACCACCCAATAGACTCTAATACTATACCACCACCCAATAGACTCTAATACTATACCACCAACCAATAGACTCTAATATTATACCACCACCCACCAGACTAATCCTATACCACCACCCAGTAGACTCTAATACTATACCACCACCAAATAGACTAATACTATGACACCACCCAGTAGACTCTAATACTATACCACCAACCAATAGTCTCTAATATTATACCACCACCCAATAGAGTAATACTATACCACCACCCAATAGACTAATACTATACCACCACCCAATAGACTCTAATATTATACCACCACCCAATAGACTAATACTATACCACCACCCAATAGACTCTAATATTATACCACCACCCAATAGACTCTAATATTATACCACCACCCAATAGACTCTAATACTATACCACCACCCAGTAGACTATAATGCTATACCACCACCCAATAGACTCTAATACTATACCACCACCCAATAGACTCTAATACTATACCATCACCCAATAGACTCTAATACTAAACCATCAACCAATAGACTAATACTATACCATCACCCAATAGACTCTAATACTATACCACCACCCAATAGACTCTAATACTATACCACCACCCACCAGACTAATCCTATACCACCACCCAGTAGACTCTAATACTATACCACCAACCACTAGACTCTAATACTATACCACCACCCAATAGACTTTAATACTATACCACCACCCAATAGACTCTAATCCTATTCCACCACCCAATAGACTCTAATACTATACCACCACCCACTAGACTAATACTATACCACCACCCAATAGACTCTAATGGTATACCACCACCCAATAGACTCTAATATTATACCACCACCCAATAGACTCTAATACTATACCACCACCCAGTAGACTCTAATACTATACCACCACCCAGTAGACTCTAATACTATACGACCACCCAGTAGACTCTAATACTATACCACCACCCAATAGACTCTAATACTATACCACCACCCAGTAGACTCTAATACTATACCACCACCCAGTAGACTCTAATACTATACCACCACCCAATAGACTCTAATACTATACAACCACCCACCAGACTAATCCTATACCACCACCCAGTAGACTCTAATACTATACCACCACCAAATAGACTAATATTATACCACCACCCAGTAGACTCTAATACTATACCACCAACCAATAGTCTCTAATATTATACCACCACCCAATAGACTAATACTATACCACCACCCAATAGACTAATACTATACCACCACCCAATAGACTCTAATATTATACCACCACCCAATAGACTAATACTATACCACCACCCAATAGACTCTAATATTATACCACCACCCAATAGACTCTAATACTATACCACCACCCAGTAGACTCTAATACTATACCACCACCCAGTAGACTCTAATACTATACCACCACCCAATAGACTCTAATACTATACCACCACCCAGTAGACTCTAATACTATACCACCACCCAGTAGACTCTAATACTATACCACCACCCAATAGACTCTAATACTATACAACCACCCACCAGACTAATCCTATACCACCACCCAGTAGACTCTAATACTATACCACCACCAAATAGACTAATATTATACCACCACCCAATAGACTCTAATATTATACCACCACCCAATAGACTCTAATACTATACCACCACCCAGTAGACTCTAATACTATACCACCACCCAATATACTCTAATACTATACCACCACCAAATAGACTAATACTATACCACCACCCAGTAGACTCTAATACTATACCACCAACCAATAGACTCTAATATTATACCACCACCCAATAGACTAATACTATACCACCACCCAATAGACTAATACTATACCACCACCCAATAGACTCTAATATTATACCACCACCCAATAGACTCTAATACTATACCACCAACCAATAGACTCTAATACTATACCACCACCCAATAGACTCTAATACTATACCACCACCCAATAGACTCTAATAGTATACCACCACCCACTAGACTCTAATACTATACCACCACCCACCAGACTAATACTATACCACCACCCAGTAGACTCTAATACTATACCACCACCAAATAGACTAATACTATACCACCACCCAGTAGACTCTAATACTATACCACCACCCAGTAGACTCTAATAATATACCACCACCCAAAAGACTAATACTATACCAACACCCAATAGACTAATACTATACCACCAACCACTAGACTCTAATATTATACCACCACCCAATAGACTCTAATACTATACCACCACCCAATAGACTCTAATACTATACCACCACCCAGTAGACTCTAATAATATACCACCACCCAATAGACTCTAATATTATACCACCACCCAATAGACTCTAATACTACACCACCACCCAATAGACTCTAATACTATACCACCACCCAATAGACTCTAATATTATACCACCATCCAATAGACTCTAATACTATACCATCACCCAATAGACTAATACTATACCACCACCCAATAGACTCTAATATTATACCAGCACCCACTAGACTAATATTATACCACCACCCAATAGACTCTAATACTATACCACCAACCAATAGACTCTAATACTATACCACCACCCAATAGACTCTAATACTATACCATCACCCAATAGACTAATACTCTACCACCAACCAATAGACTCTAATATTATACCACCACCCACTAGACTAATATTATACCACCACCCAATAGACTCTAATATTATACCACCACCCACCAGACTAATCCTATACCACCACCCAGTAGACTCTAATACTATACCACCACCAAATAGACTAATACTATGACACCACCCAGTAGACTCTAATACTATACCACCAACCAATAGTCTCTAATATTATACCACCACCCAATAGAGTAATACTATACCACCACCCAATAGACTAATACTATACAACCACCCAATAGACTCTAATATTATACCACCACCCAATAGACTAATACTATACCACCACCCAATAGACTCTAATATTATACCACCACCCAATAGACTCTAATATTATACCACCACCCAATAGACTCTAATACTATACCACCACCCAGTAGACTATAATACTATACCACCACCCAATAGACTCTAATACTATACCACCACCCAATAGACTCTAATACTATACCATCACCCAATAGACTCTAATACTAAACCATCAACCAATAGACTAATTCTATACCATCACCCAATAGACTCTAATACTATACCACCACCCAATAGACTCTAATACTATACCACCACCCACCAGACTAATCCTATACCACCACCCAGTAGACTCTAATACTATACCACCAACCACTAGACTCTAATACTATACCACCACCCAATAGACTTTAATACTATACCACCACCCAATAGACTCTAATACTATTCCACCACCCAATAGACTCTAATACTATACCACCACCCACTAGACTAATACTATACCACCACCCAATAGACTCTAATGGTATACCACCACCCAATAGACTCTAATATTATACCACCACCCAATAGACTCTAATACTATACCACCACCCAGTAGACTCTAATACTATACCACCACCCAGTAGACTCTAATACTATACCACCACCCAGTAGACTCTAATACTATACCACCACCCAATAGACTCTAATACTATACCACCACCCAATAGACTCTAATACTATACCACCACCCAGTAGACTCTAATACTATACCACCACCCAATAGACTCTAATACTATACAACCACCCACCAGACTAATCCTATACCACCACCCAGTAGACTCTAATACTATACCACCACCAAATAGACTAATATTATACCACCACCCAGTAGACTCTAATACTATACCACCAACCAATAGTCTCTAATATTATACCACCACCCAATAGACTAATACTATACCACCACCCAATAGACTAATACTATACCACCACCCAATAGACTCTAATATTATACCACCACCCAATAGACTAATACTATACCACCACCCAATAAACTCTAATATTATACCACCACCCAATAGACTCTAATATTATACCAACACCCAATAGACTCTAATACTATACCACCACCCAGTAGACTCTAATACTATACCACCACCCAATAGACTCTAATACTATACCATCACCCAATAGACTCTAATACTATACCATCAACCAATAGACTAATACTATACCATCACCCAATAGATTCTAACACTATACCACCACCCAATAGACTCTAATACTATACCACCACCCACCAGACTAATCCTATACCACCACCCAGTAGACTCTAATACTATACCACCACCCAATAGACTCTAATACTATACCACCACCCAATAGACTCTAAAACTATACCACCACCCAATAGACTCTAATACTATACCACCACCCAGTAGACTCTAATACTATACCACCACACAAAAGACTAATACTATACCACCACCCAATAGACTCTAATACTATACCACCAACCACTAGACTCTAATACTATACCACCACCCAATAGACTCTAATATTATACCACCGCCCACTAGACTAATACTATACCACCACCCAATAGACTCTAATAGTATACCACCACCCAATAGACTCTAATATGATACCACCACCCAATAGACTCTAATACTATACCACCACCCAGTAGACTCTAATACTATACCACCACCCAGTAGACTCTAATACTATACCACCACCCAATAGACTCTAATACTATACCACCACCCAATAGACTCTAATACTATACCATCACCCAATAGACTCTAATACTATACCACCACCCACCAGACAAATACTATACCACCACCCAATAGACTCTAATACTATACCACCACCCAATAGACTCTAATACTATACCACCACCCACTAGACTAATACTATACCACCACCCAATAGACTCTAATAGTATACCACCACCCAATAGACTCTAATATTATACCACCACCCAATAGACTCTAATACTATACCACCACCCAGTAGACTCTAATACTATACCACCACCCAGTAGACTCTAATACTATACCACCACCCAGTAGACTCTAATACTATACCACCACCCAGTAGACTCTAATACTATACCACCACCCAATAGACTCTAATACTATACAACCACCCACCAGACTAATCCTATACCACCACCCAGTAGACTCTAATACTATACCATCACCCAATAGACTAATACTATACCACCAACCAATAGACTCTAATATTATACCACCACCCACTAGACTAATATTATACCACCACCCAATAGACTCTAATATTATACCACCACCCACCAGACTAATCCTATACCACCACCCAGTAGACTCTAATACTATACCACCACCAAATAGACTAATACTATGACACCACCCAGTAGACTCTAATACTATACCACCAACCAATAGTCTCTAATATTATACCACCACCCAATAGAGTAATACTATACCACCACCCAATAGACTAATACTATACAACCACCCAATAGACTCTAATATTATACCACCACCCAATAGACTAATACTATACCACCACCCAATAGACTCTAATATTATACCACCACCCAATAGACTCTAATATTATACCACCACCCAATAGACTCTAATACTATACCACCACCCAGTAGACTATAATACTATACCACCACCCAATAGACTCTAATACTATACCACCACCCAATAGACTCTAATACTATACCATCACCCAATAGACTCTAATACTAAACCATCAACCAATAGACTAATTCTATACCATCACCCAATAGACTCTAATACTATACCACCACCCAATAGACTCTAATACTATACCACCACCCACCAGACTAATCCTATACCACCACCCAGTAGACTCTAATACTATACCACCAACCACTAGACTCTAATACTATACCACCACCCAATAGACTTTAATACTATACCACCACCCAATAGACTCTAATACTATTCCACCACCCAATAGACTCTAATACTATACCACCACCCACTAGACTAATACTATACCACCACCCAATAGACTCTAATGGTATACCACCACCCAATAGACTCTAATATTATACCACCACCCAATAGACTCTAATACTATACCACCACCCAGTAGACTCTAATACTATACCACCACCCAGTAGACTCTAATACTATACCACCACCCAGTAGACTCTAATACTATACCACCACCCAATAGACTCTAATACTATACCACCACCCAATAGACTCTAATACTATACCACCAACCAATAGACTCTAATATTATACCACCACCCACCAGACTAATCCTATACCACCACCCAGTAGACTCTAATACTATACCACCACCAAATAGACTAATACTATGACACCACCCAGTAGACTCTAATACTATACCACCAACCAATAGTCTCTAATATTATACCACCACCCAATAGAGTAATACTATACCACCACCCAATAGACTAATACTATACCACCACCCAATAGACTCTAATATTATACCACCACCCAATAGACTAATACTATACCACCACCCAATAGACTCTAATATTATACCACCACCCAATAGACTCTAATATTATACCACCACCCAATAGACTCTAATACTATACCACCACCCAGTAGACTATAATGCTATACCACCACCCAATAGACTCTAATACTATACCACCACCCAATAGACTCTAATACTATACCATCACCCAATAGACTCTAATACTAAACCATCAACCAATAGACTAATACTATACCATCACCCAATAGACTCTAATACTATACCACCACCCAATAGACTCTAATACTATACCACCACCCACCAGACTAATCCTATACCACCACCCAGTAGACTCTAATACTATACCACCAACCACTAGACTCTAATACTATACCACCACCCAATAGACTTTAATACTATACCACCACCCAATAGACTCTAATCCTATTCCACCACCCAATAGACTCTAATACTATACCACCACCCACTAGACTAATACTATACCACCACCCAATAGACTCTAATGGTATACCACCACCCAATAGACTCTAATATTATACCACCACCCAATAGACTCTAATACTATACCACCACCCAGTAGACTCTAATACTATACCACCACCCAGTAGACTCTAATACTATACGACCACCCAGTAGACTATAATACTATACCACCACCCAATAGACTCTAATACTATACCACCACCCAGTAGACTCTAATACTATACCACCACCCAGTAGACTCTAATACTATACCACCACCCAATAGACTCTAATACTATACAACCACCCACCAGACTAATCCTATACCACCACCCAGTAGACTCTAATACTATACCACCACCAAATAGACTAATATTATACCACCACCCAGTAGACTCTAATACTATACCACCAACCAATAGTCTCTAATATTATACCACCACCCAATAGACTAATACTATACCACCACCCAATAGACTAATACTATACCACCACCCAATAGACTCTAATATTATACCACCACCCAATAGACTAATACTATACCACCACCCAATAGACTCTAATATTATACCACCACCCAATAGACTCTAATACTATACCACCACCCAGTAGACTCTAATACTATACCACCACCCAGTAGACTCTAATACTATACCACCACCCAATAGACTCTAATACTATACCACCACCCAGTAGACTCTAATACTATACCACCACCCAGTAGACTCTAATACTATACCACCACCCAATAGACTCTAATACTATACAACCACCCACCAGACTAATCCTATACCACCACCCAGTAGACTCTAATACTATACCACCACCAAATAGACTAATATTATACCACCACCCAATAGACTCTAATATTATACCACCACCCAATAGACTCTAATACTATACCACCACCCAGTAGACTCTAATACTATACCACCACCCAATATACTCTAATACTATACCACCACCAAATAGACTAATACTATACCACCACCCAGTAGACTCTAATACTATACCACCAACCAATAGACTCTAATATTATACCACCACCCAATAGACTAATACTATACCACCACCCAATAGACTAATACTATACCACCACCCAATAGACTCTAATATTATACCACCACCCAATAGACTCTAATACTATACCACCAACCAATAGACTCTAATACTATACCACCACCCAATAGACTCTAATACTATACCACCACCCAATAGACTCTAATAGTATACCACCACCCACTAGACTCTAATACTATACCACCACCCACCAGACTAATACTATACCACCACCCAGTAGACTCTAATACTATACCACCACCAAATAGACTAATACTATACCACCACCCAGTAGACTCTAATACTATACCACCACCCAGTAGACTCTAATAATATACCACCACCCAAAAGACTAATACTATACCAACACCCAATAGACTAATACTATACCACCAACCACTAGACTCTAATATTATACCACCACCCAATAGACTCTAATACTATACCACCACCCAATAGACTCTAATACTATACCACCACCCAGTAGACTCTAATAATATACCACCACCCAATAGACTCTAATATTATACCACCACCCAATAGACTCTAATACTACACCACCACCCAATAGACTCTAATACTATACCACCACCCAATAGACTCTAATATTATACCACCATCCAATAGACTCTAATACTATACCATCACCCAATAGACTAATACTATACCACCACCCAATAGACTCTAATATTATACCAGCACCCACTAGACTAATATTATACCACCACCCAATAGACTCTAATACTATACCACCAACCAATAGACTCTAATACTATACCACCACCCAATAGACTCTAATACTATACCATCACCCAATAGACTAATACTCTACCACCAACCAATAGACTCTAATATTATACCACCACCCACTAGACTAATATTATACCACCACCCAATAGACTCTAATATTATACCACCACCCACCAGACTAATCCTATACCACCACCCAGTAGACTCTAATACTATACCACCACCAAATAGACTAATACTATGACACCACCCAGTAGACTCTAATACTATACCACCAACCAATAGTCTCTAATATTATACCACCACCCAATAGAGTAATACTATACCACCACCCAATAGACTAATACTATACAACCACCCAATAGACTCTAATATTATACCACCACCCAATAGACTAATACTATACCACCACCCAATAGACTCTAATATTATACCACCACCCAATAGACTCTAATATTATACCACCACCCAATAGACTCTAATACTATACCACCACCCAGTAGACTATAATACTATACCACCACCCAATAGACTCTAATACTATACCACCACCCAATAGACTCTAATACTATACCATCACCCAATAGACTCTAATACTAAACCATCAACCAATAGACTAATTCTATACCATCACCCAATAGACTCTAATACTATACCACCACCCAATAGACTCTAATACTATACCACCACCCACCAGACTAATCCTATACCACCACCCAGTAGACTCTAATACTATACCACCAACCACTAGACTCTAATACTATACCACCACCCAATAGACTTTAATACTATACCACCACCCAATAGACTCTAATACTATTCCACCACCCAATAGACTCTAATACTATACCACCACCCACTAGACTAATACTATACCACCACCCAATAGACTCTAATGGTATACCACCACCCAATAGACTCTAATATTATACCACCACCCAATAGACTCTAATACTATACCACCACCCAGTAGACTCTAATACTATACCACCACCCAGTAGACTCTAATACTATACCACCACCCAGTAGACTCTAATACTATACCACCACCCAATAGACTCTAATACTATACCACCACCCAATAGACTCTAATACTATACCACCACCCAGTAGACTCTAATACTATACCACCACCCAATAGACTCTAATACTATACAACCACCCACCAGACTAATCCTATACCACCACCCAGTAGACTCTAATACTATACCACCACCAAATAGACTAATATTATACCACCACCCAGTAGACTCTAATACTATACCACCAACCAATAGTCTCTAATATTATACCACCACCCAATAGACTAATACTATACCACCACCCAATAGACTAATACTATACCACCACCCAATAGACTCTAATATTATACCACCACCCAATAGACTAATACTATACCACCACCCAATAAACTCTAATATTATACCACCACCCAATAGACTCTAATATTATACCAACACCCAATAGACTCTAATACTATACCACCACCCAGTAGACTCTAATACTATACCACCACCCAATAGACTCTAATACTATACCATCACCCAATAGACTCTAATACTATACCATCAACCAATAGACTAATACTATACCATCACCCAATAGATTCTAACACTATACCACCACCCAATAGACTCTAATACTATACCACCACCCACCAGACTAATCCTATACCACCACCCAGTAGACTCTAATACTATACCACCACCCAATAGACTCTAATACTATACCACCACCCAATAGACTCTAAAACTATACCACCACCCAATAGACTCTAATACTATACCACCACCCAGTAGACTCTAATACTATACCACCACACAAAAGACTAATACTATACCACCACCCAATAGACTCTAATACTATACCACCAACCACTAGACTCTAATACTATACCACCACCCAATAGACTCTAATATTATACCACCGCCCACTAGACTAATACTATACCACCACCCAATAGACTCTAATAGTATACCACCACCCAATAGACTCTAATATGATACCACCACCCAATAGACTCTAATACTATACCACCACCCAGTAGACTCTAATACTATACCACCACCCAGTAGACTCTAATACTATACCACCACCCAATAGACTCTAATACTATACCACCACCCAATAGACTCTAATACTATACCATCACCCAATAGACTCTAATACTATACCACCACCCACCAGACAAATACTATACCACCACCCAATAGACTCTAATACTATACCACCACCCAATAGACTCTAATACTATACCACCACCCACTAGACTAATACTATACCACCACCCAATAGACTCTAATAGTATACCACCACCCAATAGACTCTAATATTATACCACCACCCAATAGACTCTAATACTATACCACCACCCAGTAGACTCTAATACTATACCACCACCCAGTAGACTCTAATACTATACCACCACCCAGTAGACTCTAATACTATACCACCACCCAGTAGACTCTAATACTATACCACCACCCAATAGACTCTAATACTATACAACCACCCACCAGACTAATCCTATACCACCACCCAGTAGACTCTAATACTATACCACCACCCAGTAGACTAATATTATACCACCACCCAGTAGACTCTAATACTATACCACCAACCAATAGTCTCTAATATTATACCACCACCCAATAGACTAATACTATACCACCACCCAATAGACTAATACTATACCACCACCCAATAGACTCTAATACTATACCACCACCCAATAGACTCTAATACTATACCACCACCCAATAGACTCTAATATTATACCACCATCCAATAGACTCTAATACTATACCATCACCCAATAGACTAATACTATACCACCACCCAATAGACTCTAATATTATACCACCACCCACTAGACTAATATTATACCACCACCCAATAGACACTAATACTATACCACCACCCAATAGACTCTAATACTATAACACCAACCAATAGACTCTAATACTATACCACCACCCAATAGACTCTAATATTATACCACCACCCAATAGACTCTAATACTATACCACCACCCAGTAGACTCTAATACTATACCACCACCCAGTAGACTCTAATACTATACGACCACCCAGTAGACTCTAATACTATACCACCACCCAATAGACTCTAATACTATACCACCACCCAGTAGACTCTAATACTATACCACCACCCAGTAGACTCTAATACTATACCACCACCCAATAGACTCTAATACTATACAACCACCCACCAGACTAATCCTATACCACCACCCAGTAGACTCTAATACTATACCACCACCAAATAGACTAATATTATACCACCACCAAGTAGACTCTAATACTATACCACCAACCAATAGTCTCTATTATTATACCACCACCCAATAGACTAATACTATACCACCACCCAATAGACTAATACTATACCACCACCCAATAGACTCTAATATTATACCACCACCCAATAGACTAATACTATACCACCACCCAATAAACTCTAATATTATACCACCACCCAATAGACTCTAATATTATACCACCACCCAATAGACTCTAATACTATACCACCACCCAGTAGACTCTAATACTATACCACCACCCAATAGACTCTAATACTATACCATCACCCAATAGACTCTAATACTATACCATCAACCAATAGACTAATACTATACCATCACCCAATAGATTCTAACACTATACCACCACCCAATAGACTCTAATACTATACCACCACCCACCAGACTAATCCTATACCACCACCCAGTAGACTCTAATACTATACCACCACCCAATAGACTCTAATACTATACCACCACCCAATAGACTCTAAAACTATACCACCACCCAATAGACTCTAATACTATACCACCACCCAGTAGACTCTAATACTATACCACCACACAAAAGACTAATACTATACCACCACCCAATAGACTCTAATACTATACCACCAACCACTAGACTCTAATACTATACCACCACCCAAAAGACTCTAATATTATACCACCGCCCACTAGACTAATACTATACCACCACCCAATAGACTCTAATATTATACCACCATCCAATAGACTCTAATACTATACCATCACCCAATAGACTAATACTATACCACCACCCAATAGACTCTAATATTATACCACCACCCACTAGACTAATATTATACCACCACCCAATAGACACTAATACTATACCACCACCCAATAGACTAATACTATACCACCACCCAATAGACTCTAATATTATACCACCACCCACTAGACTAATATTATACCACCACCCAATAGACACTAATACTATACCACCACCCAATAGACTCTAATACTATACCACCACCCAGTAGACTCTAATACTATACCACCACCCAATATACTCTAATACTATACCACCACCAAATAGACTAATACTATACCACCACCCAGTAGACTCTAATACTATACCACCAACCAATAGACTCTAATATTATACCACCACCCAATAGACTAATACTATACCACCACCCAATAGACTAATACTATACCACCACCCAATAGACTCTAATATTATACCACCACCCAATAGACTCTAATACTATACCACCAACCAATAGACTCTAATACTATACCACCACCCAATAGACTCTAATACTATACCACCACCCAATAGACTCTAATAGTATACCACCACCCACTAGACTCTAATACTATACCACCACCCACCAGACTAATACTATACCACCACCCAGTAGACTCTAATACTATACCACCACCAAATAGACTAATACTATACCACCAACCAGTAGACTCTAATACTATACCACCATCCAGTAGACTCTAATAATATACCACCACCCAAAAGACTAATACTATACCAACACCCAATAGACTAATACTATACCACCAACCACTAGACTCTAATATTATACCACCACCCAATAGACTCTAATACTATACCACCACCCAATAGACTCTAATACTATACCACCACCCAGTAGACTCTAATAATATACCACCACCCAATAGACTCTAATATTATACCACCACCCAATAGACTCTAATACTACACCACCACCCAATAGACTCTAATACTATACCACCACCCAATAGACTCTAATATTATACCACCATCCAATAGACTCTAATACTATAGCATCACCCAATAGACTAATACTATACCACCACCCAATAGACTCTAATATTATACCAGCACCCACTAGACTAATATTATACCACCACCCAATAGACTCTAATACTATACCACCAACCAATAGACTCTAATACTATACCACCACCCAATAGACTCTAATACTATACCATCACCCAATAGACTAATACTATACCACCAACCAATAGACTCTAATATTTTACCACCACCCACTAGACTAATATTATACCACCACCCAATAGACTCTAATATTATACCACCACCCACCAGACTAATCCTATACCACCACCCAGTAGACTCTAATACTATACCACCACCAAATAGACTAATACTATGACACCACCCAGTAGACTCTAATACTATACCACCAACCAATAGTCTCTAATATTATACCACCACCCAATAGAGTAATACTATACCACCACCCAATAGACTAATACTATACCACCACCCAATAGACTCTAATATTATACCACCACCCAATAGACTAATACTATACCTCCAACCACTAGACTCTAATATTATACCACCACCCAATAGACTCTAATACTATACCACCACCCAATAGACTCTAATACTATACCACCACCCAGTAGACTCTAATAATATACCACCACCCAATAGACTCTAATATTATACCACCACCCAATAGACTCTAATACTACACCACCACCCAATAGACTCTAATACTATACCACCACCCAATAGACTCTAATATTATACCACCATCCAATAGACTCTAATACTATACCATCACCCAATAGACTAATACTATACCACCACCCAATAGACTCTAATATTATACCAGCACCCACTAGACTAATATTATACCACCACCCAATAGACTCTAATACTATACCACCAACCAATAGACTCTAATACTATACCACCACCCAATAGACTCTAATACTATACCATCACCCAATAGACTAATACTATACCACCAACCAATAGACTCTAATATTTTACCACCACCCACTAGACTAATATTATACCACCACCCAATAGACTCTAATATTATACCACCACCCACCAGACTAATCCTATACCACCACCCAGTAGACTCTAATACTATACCACCACCAAATAGACTAATACTATGACACCACCCAGTAGACTCTAATACTATACCACCAACCAATAGTCTCTAATATTATACCACCACCCAATAGAGTAATACTATACCACCACCCAATAGACTAATACTATACCACCACCCAATAGACTCTAATATTATACCACCACCCAATAGACTAATACTATACCACCACCCAATAGACTCTAATATTATACCACCACCCAATAGACTCTAATATTATACCACCACCCAAAAGACTCTAATACTATACCACCACCCAGTAGACTATAATACTATACCACCACCCAATAGACTCTAATACTATACCACCACCCAATAGACTCTAATACTATACCATCACCCAATAGACTCTAATACTAAACCATCAACCAATAGACTAATTCTATACCATCACCCAATAGACTCTAATACTATACCACCACCCAATAGACTCTAATACTATACCACCACCCACCAGACTAATCCTATACCACCACCCAGTAGACTCTAATACTATACCACCAACCACTAGACTCTAATACTATACCACCACCCAATAGACTTTAATACTATACCACCACCCAATAGACTCTAATACTATTCCACCACCCAATAGACTCTAATACTATACCACCACCCACTAGACTAATACTATACCACCAACCAATAGACTCTAATGGTATACCACCACCCAATAGACTCTAATATTATACCACCACCCAATAGACTCTAATACTATACCACCACCCAGTAGACTCTAATACTATACCACCACCCAGTAGACTCTAATACTATACCACCACCCAGTAGACTCTAATACTATAACACCACCCAATAGACTCTAATACTATACCACCACCCAATAGACTCTAATACTATACCACCACCCAGTAGACTCTAATACTATACCACCACCCAATAGACTCTAATACTATACAACCACCCACCAGACTAATCCTATACCACCACCCAGTAGACTCTAATACTATACCACCACCAAATAGACTAATATTATACCACCACCCAGTAGACTCTAATACTATACCACCAACCAATAGTCTCTAATATTATACCACCACCCAATAGACTAATACTATACCACCACCCAATAGACTAATACTATACCACCACCCAATAGACTCTAATATTATACCACCACCCAATAGACTAATACTATACCACCACCCAATAAACTCTAATATTATACCACCACCCAATAGACTCTAATATTATACCACCACCCAATAGAATCTAATACTATACCACCACCCAGTAGACTCTAATACTATACCACCACCCAATAGACTCTAATACTATACCATCACCCAATAGACTCTAATACTATACCATCAACCAATAGACTAATACTATACCATCACCCAATAGATTCTAACACTATACCACCACCCAATAGACTCTAATACTATACCACCACCCACCAGACTAATCCTATACCACCACCCAGTAGACTCTAATACTATACCACCACCCAATAGACTCTAATACTATACCACCACCCAATAGACTCTAAAACTATACCACCACCCAATAGACTCTAATACTATACCACCACCCAGTAGACTCTAATACTATACCACCACACAAAAGACTAATACTATACCACCACCCAATAGACTCTAATACTATACCACCAACCACTAGACTCTAATACTATACCACCACCCAATAGACTCTAATATTATACCACCGCCCACTAGACTAATACTATACCACCACCCAATAGACTCTAATAGTATACCACCACCCAATAGACTCTAATATGATACCACCACCCAATAGACTCTAATACTATACCACCACCCAGTAGACTCTAATACTATACCACCACCCAGTAGACTCTAATACTATACCACCACCCAATAGACTCTAATACTATACCACCACCCAATAGACTCTAATACTATACCATCACCCAATAGACTCTAATACTATACCACCACCCACCAGACAAATACTATACCACCACCCAATAGACTCTAATAGTATACCACCACCCAATAGACTCTAATATTATACCACCACCCAATAGACTCTAATACTATACCACCACCCAGTAGACTCTAATACTATACCACCACCCAGTAGACTCTAATACTATACCACCACCCAGTAGACTCTAATACTATACCACCACCCAGTAGACTCTAATACTATACCACCACCCAATAGACTCTAATACTATACAACCACCCACCAGACTAATCCTATACCACCACCCAGTAGACTCTAATACTATACCACCACCAAATAGACTAATATTATACCACCACCCAGTAGACTCTAATACTATACCACCAACCAATAGTCTCTAATATTATACCACCACCCAATAGACTAATACTATACCACCACCCAATAGACTAATACTATACCACCACCCAATAGACTCTAATACTATACCACCACCCAATAGACTCTAATACTATACCACCACCCAATAGACTCTAATATTATACCACCATCCAATAGACTCTAATACTATACCATCACCCAATAGACTAATACTATACCACCACCCAATAGACTCTAATATTATACCACCACCCACTAGACTAATATTATACCACCACCCAATAGACACTAATACTATACCACCACCCAATAGACTCTAATACTATAACACCAACCAATAGACTCTAATACTATACCACCACCCAATAGACTCTAATATTATACCACCACCCAATAGACTCTAATACTATACCACCACCCAGTAGACTCTAATACTATACCACCACCCAGTAGACTCTAATACTATACGACCACCCAGTAGACTCTAATACTATACCACCACCCAATAGACTCTAATACTATACCACCACCCAGTAGACTCTGATACTATACCACCACCCAGTAGACTCTAATACTATACCACCACCCAATAGACTCTAATACTATACAACCACCCACCAGACTAATCCTATACCACCACCCAGTAGACTCTAATACTATACCACCACCAAATAGACTAATATTATACCACCACCAAGTAGACTCTAATACTATACCACCAACCAATAGTCTCTAATATTATACCACCACCCAATAGACTAATACTATACCACCACCCAATAGACTAATACTATACCACCACCCAATAGACTCTAATATTATACCACCACCCAATAGACTAATACTATACCACCACCCAATAAACTCTAATATTATACCACCACCCAATAGACTCTAATATTATACCACCACCCAATAGACTCTAATACTATACCACCACCCAGTAGACTCTAATACTATACCACCACCCAATAGACTCTAATACTATACCATCACCCAATAGACTCTAATACTATACCATCAACCAATAGACTAATACTATACCATCACCCAATAGATTCTAACACTATACCACCACCCAATAGACTCTAATACTATACCACCACCCACCAGACTAATCCTATACCACCACCCAGTAGACTCTAATACTATACCACCACCCAATAGACTCTAATACTATACCACCACCCAATAGACTCTAAAACTATACCACCACCCAATAGACTCTAATACTATACCACCACCCAGTAGACTCTAATACTATACCACCACACAAAAGACTAATACTATACCACCACCCAATAGACTCTAATACTATACCACCAACCACTAGACTCTAATACTATACCACCACCCAAAAGACTCTAATATTATACCACCGCCCACTAGACTAATACTATACCACCACCCAATAGACTCTAATAGTATACCACCACCCAATAGACTCTAATATGATACCACCACCCAATAGACTCTAATACTATACCACCACCCAGTAGACTCTAATACTATACCACCACCCAGTAGACTCTAATACTATACCACCACCCAATAGACTCTAATACTATACCACCACCCAATAGACTCTAATACTATACCATCAACCAATAGACTAATACTATACCATCACCCAATAGACTCTAATACTATACCACCACCCACCAGACAAATACTATACCACCACCCAATAGACTCTAATACTATACCACCACCCAATAGACTAAAAATACTATACCACCACCCACTAGACTAATACTATACCACCACCCAATAGACTCTAATAGTATACCACCACCCAATAGACTCTAATTTTATACCACCACCCAATAGACTCTAATACTATACCACCACCCAGTAGACTCTAATACTATACCACCACCCAGTAGACTCTAATACTATACCACCACCCAGTAGACTCTAATACTATACCACCACCCAGTAGACTCTAATACTATACCACCACCCAATAGACTCTAATACTATACAACCACCCACCAGACTAATCCTAAAACCACCACCCAGTAGACTCTAATACTATACCACCACCAAATAGACTAATATTATACCACCACCCAGTAGACTCTAATACTATACCACCAACCAATAGTCTCTAATATTATACCACCACCCAATAGACGAATACTATACCACCACCCAATAGACTAATACTATACCACCACCCAATAGACTCTAATACTATACCACCACCCAATAGACTCTAATACTATACCACCACCCAATAGACTCTAATATTATACCACCATCCAATAGACTCTAATACTATACCATCACCCAATAGACTAATACTATACCACCACCCAATAGACTCTAATATTATACCACCACCCACTAGACTAATATTATACCACCACCCAATAGACACTAATACTATACCACCACCCAATAGACTCTAATACTATAACACCAACCAATAGACTCTAATACTATACCACCACCCAATAGACTCTAATTCTAAACCACCACCCACTAGACTAATACTATACCATCACCCAATAGACTCTAATAGTATACCACCACCCACCAGACAAATACTATACCACCACCCAATAGACTCTAATACTATACCACCACCCAATAGACTAAAAATACTATACCACCACCCACTAGACTAATACTATACCACCACCCAATAGACTCTAATAGTATACCACCACCCAATAGACTCTAATATGATACCACCACCCAATAGACTCTAATACTATACCACCACCCAGTAGACTCTAATACTATACCACCACCCAGTAGACTCTAATACTATACCACCACCCAATAGACTCTAATACTATACCACCACCCAATAGACTCTAATACTATACCATCAACCAATAGACTAATACTATACCATCACCCAATAGACTCTAATACTATACCACCACCCACCAGACAAATACTATACCACCACCCAATAGACTCTAATACTATACCACCACCCAATAGACTAAAAATACTATACCACCACCCACTAGACTAATACTATACCACCACCCAATAGACTCTAATAGTATACCACCACCCAATAGACTCTAATATTATACCACCACCCAATAGACTCTAATACTATACCACCACCCAGTAGACTCTAATACTATACCACCACCCAGTAGACTCTAATACTATACCACCACCCAGTAGACTCTAATACTATACCACCACCCAGTAGACTCTAATACTATACCACCACCCAATAGACTCTAATACTATACAACCACCCACCAGACTAATCCTAAAACCACCACCCAGTAGACTCTAATACTATACCACCACCAAATAGACTAATATTATACCACCACCCAGTAGACTCTAATACTATACCACCAACCAATAGTCTCTAATATTATACCACCACCCAATAGACGAATACTATACCACCACCCAATAGACTAATACTATACCACCACCCAATAGACTCTAATACTATACCACCACCCAATAGACTCTAATACTATACCACCACCCAATAGACTCTAATATTATACCACCATCCAATAGACTCTAATACTATACCATCACCCAATAGACTAATACTATACCACCACCCAATAGACTCTAATATTATACCACCACCCACTAGACTAATATTATACCACCACCCAATAGACACTAATACTATACCACCACCCAATAGACTCTAATACTATACCACCACCCAGTAGACTCTAATACTATACCACCACCCAATAGACTCTAATTCTAAACCACCACCCACTAGACTAATACTATACCATCACCCAATAGACTCTAATACTATACCACCACCCACCAGACAAATACTATACCACCACCCAGTAGACTCTAATACTATACCACCACCAAATAGACTAATACTATACCACCACCCAGTAGACTCTAATACTATTCCACTAACCAATAGACTCTAATATTATACCACCACCCAATAGACTAATACTATACCACCACCCACTAGACTAATACTATACCACCACCCAATAGACTCTAATATTATACCACCACCCAATAGACTCAAATACTATACCACCACCCAATAGACTCTAATACTATACCACCACCCAATAGACTCTAATACTATACCACCACCCAATAGACTCTAATACTATACCACCACCCAATAGACTCTAATATTATACCACCATCCAATAGACTCTAATACTATACCATCACCCAATAGACTAATACTATACCACCACTCAATAGACTCTAATATTATACCACCACCCAATAGACTAATACTATACCACCACCCAATAGACGAATACTATACCACCACCCAATAGACTCTAATACTATACCACCACCCAATAGACTCTAATACTATACCACCACCCAATAGACTCTAATATTATACCACCATCCAATAGACTCTAATACTATACCATCACCCAATAGACTAATACTATACCACCACTCAATAGACTCTAATATTATACCACCACCCAATAGACTCTAATACTATACCACCACCCACCAGACTAATACTATACCACCACCCAGTATACTCTAATACTATACCACCACCAAATAGACTAATACTATACCACCACCCAATAGACTCTAATATTATACCACCACCCAATAGACTCTAATCTTATACCACCACCCAATAGACTCTAATAATATACCACCACCCAGTAGACTATAATACTATACCACCACCCAATAGACTCTAATACTATACCACCACCCAATAGAATCTAATACTATACCATCACCCAATAGACTCTAATATTATACCACCACCCAATAGACTAATACTATACCACCACCCAATAGACTCTAATATTATACCACCACCCAATAGACTCTAATATTATACCACCACCCAATAGACTCTAATACTATACCACCACCCAGTAGACTCTAATACTATACCACCACCCAATAGACTCTAATACTATACCACCACCCAATAGACTCTAATACTATACCATCACCCAATAGACTCTAATACTATACCATCAACCAATAGACTAATACTATACCAACACCCAATAGACTCAAATACTATACCACCACCCAATAGACTCTAATACTATACCACCACCCACCAGACTAATCCTATACCACCACCCAGTAGACTCTAATACTATACCACCACCCAATAGACTCTAATACTATACCACCACCCAATAGACTCTAAAACTATACCACCACCCAATAGACTCTAATACTATACCACCACCCAGTAGACTCTAATACTATACCACCACACAAAAGACTAATACTATACCACCACCCAATAGACTCTAATACTATACCACCAACCACTAGACTCTAATACTATACCATCACCCAATATACTCTAATACTATACCATCAACCAATAGACTAACACTATACCATCACCCAATAGACTCAAATACTATACCACCACCCAATAGACTCTAATACTATACCACCACCCACCAGACTAATCCTATACCACCACCCAGTAGACTCTAATACTATACCACCACCCAATAGACTCTAATAGTATACCACCACCCACTAGACTCTAATACTATACCACCACCCACCAGACTAATACTATACCACCACCCAGTAGACTCTAATACTATACCACCACCAAATAGACTAATACTATACCACCAACCAGTAGACTCTAATACTATACCACCACCCAGTAGACTCTAATAATATACCACCACCCAAAAGACTAATACTATACCAACACCCAATAGACTAATACTATACCACCAACCACTAGACTCTAATATTATACCACCACCCAATAGACTCTAATACTATACCACCACCCAATAGACTCTAATACTATACCACCACCCAGTAGACTCTAATAATATACCACCACCCAATAGACTCTAATATTATACCACCACCCAATAGACTCTAATACTACACCACCACCCAATAGACTCTAATACTATACCACCACCCAATAGACTCTAATATTATACCACCATCCAATAGACTCTAATACTATACCATCACCCAATAGACTAATACTATACCACCACCCAATAGACTCTAATATTATACCAGCACCCACTAGACTAATATTATACCACCACCCAATAGACTCTAATACTATACCACCAACCAATAGACTCTAATACTATACCACCACCCAATAGACTCTAATACTATACCATCACCCAATAGACTAATACTATACCACCAACCAATAGACTCTAATATTTTACCACCACCCACTAGACTAATATTATACCACCACCCAATAGACTCTAATATTATACCACCACCCACCAGACTAATCCTATACCACCACCCAGTAGACTCTAATACTATACCACCACCAAATAGACTAATACTATGACACCACCCAGTAGACTCTAATACTATACCACCAACCAATAGTCTCTAATATTATACCACCACCCAATAGAGTAATACTATACCACCACCCAATAGACTAATACTATACCACCACCCAATAGACTCTAATATTATACCACCACCCAATAGACTAATACTATACCACCACCCAATAGACTCTAATATTATACCACCACCCAATAGACTCTAATATTATACCACCACCCAATAGACTCTAATACTATACCACCACCCAGTAGACTATAATACTATACCACCACCCAATAGACTCTAATACTATACCACCACCCAATAGACTCTAATACTATACCATCACCCAATAGACTCTAATACTAAACCATCAACCAATAGACTAATTCTATACCATCACCCAATAGACTCTAATACTATACCACCACCCAATAGACTCTAATACTATACCACCACCCACCAGACTAATCCTATACCACCACCCAGTAGACTCTAATACTATACCACCAACCACTAGACTCTAATACTATACCACCACCCAATAGACTTTAATACTATACCATCACCCAATAGACTCTAATACTATTCCACCACCCAATAGACTCTAATACTATACCACCACCCACTAGACTAATACTATACCACCACCCAATAGACTCTAATGGTATACCACCACCCAATAGACTCTAATATTATACCACCACCCAATAGACTCTAATACTATACCACCACCCAGTAGACTCTAATACTATACCACCACCCAGTAGACTCTAATACTATACCACCACCCAGTAGACTCTAATACTATAACACCACCCAATAGACTCTAATACTATACCACCACCCAATAGACTCTAATACTATACCACCACCCAGTAGACTCTAATACTATACCACCACCCAATAGACTCTAATACTATACAACCACCCACCAGACTAATCCTATACCACCACCCAGTAGACTCTAATACTATACCACCACCAAATAGACTAATATTATACCACCACCCAGTAGACTCTAATACTATACCACCAACCAATAGTCTCTAATATTATACCACCACCCAATAGACTAATACTATACCACCACCCAATAGACTAATACTATACCACCACCCAATAGACTCTAATATTATACCACCACCCAATAGACTAATACTATACCACCACCCAATAAACTCTAATATTATACCACCACCCAATAGACTCTAATATTATACCACCACCCAATAGACTCTAATACTATACCACCACCCAGTAGACTCTAATACTATACCACCACCCAATAGACTCTAATACTATACCATCACCCAATAGACTCTAATACTATACCATCAACCAATAGACTAATACTATACCATCACCCAATAGATTCTAACACTATACCACCACCCAATAGACTCTAATACTATACCACCACCCACCAGACTAATCCTATACCACCACCCAGTAGACTCTAATACTATACCACCACCCAATAGACTCTAATACTATACCACCACCCAATAGACTCTAAAACTATACCACCACCCAATAGACTCTAATACTATACCACCACCCAGTAGACTCTAATACTATACCACCACACAAAAGACTAATACTATACCACCACCCAATAGACTCTAATACTATACCACCAACCACTAGACTCTAATACTATACCACCACCCAATAGACTCTAATATTATACCACCGCCCACTAGACTAATACTATACCACCACCCAATAGACTCTAATAGTATACCACCACCCAATAGACTCTAATATGATACCACCACCCAATAGACTCTAATACTATACCACCACCCAGTAGACTCTAATACTATACCACCACCCAGTAGACTCTAATACTATACCACCACCCAATAGACTCTAATACTATACCACCACCCAATAGACTCTAATACTATACCATCACCCAATAGACTCTAATACTATACCACCACCCACCAGACAAATACTATACCACCACCCAATAGACTCTAATACTATACCACCACCCAATAGACTCTAATACTATACCACCACCCACTAGACTAATACTATACCACCACCCAATAGACTCTAATAGTATACCACCACCCAATAGACTCTAATATTATACCACCACCCAATAGACTCTAATACTATACCACCACCCAGTAGACTCTAATACTATACCACCACCCAGTAGACTCTAATACTATACCACCACCCAGTAGACTCTAATACTATACCACCACCCAGTAGACTCTAATACTATACCACCACCCAATAGACTCTAATACTATACAACCACCCACCAGACTAATCCTATACCACCACCCAGTAGACTCTAATACTATACCACCACCAAATAGACTAATATTATACCACCACCCAGTAGACTCTAATACTATACCACCAACCAATAGTCTCTAATATTATACCACCACCCAATAGACTAATACTATACCACCACCCAATAGACTAATACTATACCACCACCCAATAGACTCTAATACTATACCACCACCCAATAGACTCTAATACTATACCACCACCCAATAGACTCTAATATTATACCACCATCCAATAGACTCTAATACTATACCATCACCCAATAGACTAATACTATACCACCACCCAATAGACTCTAATATTATACCACCACCCACTAGACTAATATTATACCACCACCCAATAGACACTAATACTATACCACCACCCAATAGACTCTAATACTATAACACCAACCAATAGACTCTAATACTATACCACCACCCAATAGACTCTAATATTATACCACCACCCAATAGACTCTAATACTATACCACCACCCAGTAGACTCTAATACTATACCACCACCCAGTAGACTCTAATACTATACGACCACCCAGTAGACTCTAATACTATACCACCACCCAATAGACTCTAATACTATACCACCACCCAGTAGACTCTAATACTATACCACCACCCTGTAGACTCTAATACTATACCACCACCCAATAGACTCTAATACTATACAACCACCCACCAGACTAATCCTATACCACCACCCAGTAGACTCTAATACTATACCACCACCAAATAGACTAATATTATACCACCACCAAGTAGACTCTAATACTATACCACCAACCAATAGTCTCTAATATTATACCACCACCCAATAGACTAATACTATACCACCACCCAATAGACTAATACTATACCACCACCCAATAGACTCTAATATTATACCACCACCCAATAGACTAATACTATACCACCACCCAATAAACTCTAATATTATACCACCACCCAATAGACTCTAATATTATACCACCACCCAATAGACTCTAATACTATACCACCACCCAGTAGACTCTAATACTATACCACCACCCAATAGACTCTAATACTATACCATCACCCAATAGACTCTAATACTATACCATCAACCAATAGACTAATACTATACCATCACCCAATAGATTCTAACACTATACCACCACCCAATAGACTCTAATACTATACCACCACCCACCAGACTAATCCTATACCACCACCCAGTAGACTCTAATACTATACCACCACCCAATAGACTCTAATACTATACCACCACCCAATAGACTCTAAAACTATACCACCACCCAATAGACTCTAATACTATACCACCACCCAGTAGACTCTAATACTATACCACCACACAAAAGACTAATACTATACCACCACCCAATAGACTCTAATACTATACCACCAACCACTAGACTCTAATACTATACCACCACCCAAAAGACTCTAATATTATACCACCGCCCACTAGACTAATACTATACCACCACCCAATAGACTCTAATAGTATACCACCACCCAATAGACTCTAATATGATACCACCACCCAATAGACTCTAATACTATACCACCACCCAGTAGACTCTAATACTATACCACCACCCAGTAGACTCTAATACTATACCACCACCCAATAGACTCTAATACTATACCACCACCCAATAGACTCTAATACTATACCATCAACCAATAGACTAATACTATACCATCACCCAATAGACTCTAATACTATACCACCACCCACCAGACAAATACTATACCACCACCCAATAGACTCTAATACTATACCACCACCCAATAGACTAAAAATACTATACCACCACCCACTAGACTAATACTATACCACCACCCAATAGACTCTAATAGTATACCACCACCCAATAGACTCTAATATTATACCACCACCCAATAGACTCTAATACTATACCACCACCCAGTAGACTCTAATACTATACCACCACCCAGTAGACTCTAATACTATACCACCAACCAGTAGACTCTAATACTATACCACCACCCAGTAGACTCTAATACTATACCACCACCCAATAGACTCTAATACTATACAACCACCCACCAGACTAATCCTAAAACCACCACCCAGTAGACTCTAATACTATACCACCACCAAATAGACTAATATTATACCACCACCCAGTAGACTCTAATACTATACCACCAACCAATAGTCTCTAATATTATACCACCACCCAATAGACGAATACTATACCACCACCCAATAGACTAATACTATACCACCACCCAATAGACTCTAATACTATACCACCACCCAATAGACTCTAATACTATACCACCACCCAATAGACTCTAATATTATACCACCATCCAATAGACTCTAATACTATACCATCACCCAATAGACTAATACTATACCACCACCCAATAGACTCTAATATTATACCACCACCCACTAGACTAATATTATACCACCACCCAATAGACACTAATACTATACCACCACCCAATAGACTCTAATACTATAACACCAACCAATAGACTCTAATACTATACCACCACCCAATAGACTCTAATTCTAAACCACCACCCACTAGACTAATACTATACCATCACCCAATAGACTCTAATACTATACCACCACCCACCAGACAAATACTATACCACCACCCAATAGACTCTAATACTATACCACCACCCAATAGACTAAAAATACTATACCACCACCCACTAGACTAATACTATACCACCACCCAATAGACTCTAATAGTATACCACCACCCAATAGACTCTAATATGATACCACCACCCAATAGACTCTAATACTATACCACCACCCAGTAGACTCTAATACTATACCACCACCCAGTAGACTCTAATACTATACCACCACCCAATAGACTCTAATACTATACCACCACCCAATAGACTCTAATACTATACCATCAACCAATAGACTAATACTATACCATCACCCAATAGACTCTAATACTATACCACCACCCACCAGACAAATACTATACCACCACCCAATAGACTCTAATACTATACCACCACCCAATAGACTAAAAATACTATACCACCACCCACTAGACTAATACTATACCACCACCCAATAGACTCTAATAGTATACCACCACCCAATAGACTCTAATATTATACCACCACCCAATAGACTCTAATACTATACCACCACCCAGTAGACTCTAATACTATACCACCACCCAGTAGACTCTAATACTATACCACCACCCAGTAGACTCTAATACTATACCACCACCCAGTAGACTCTAATACTATACCACCACCCAATAGACTCTAATACTATACAACCACCCACCAGACTAATCCTAAAACCACCACCCAGTAGACTCTAATACTATACCACCACCAAATAGACTAATATTATACCACCACCCAGTAGACTCTAATACTATACCACCAACCAATAGTCTCTAATATTATACCACCACCCAATAGACGAATACTATACCACCACCCAATAGACTAATACTATACCACCACCCAATAGACTCTAATACTATACCACCACCCAATAGACTCTAATACTATACCACCACCCAATAGACTCTAATATTATACCACCATCCAATAGACTCTAATACTATACCATCACCCAATAGACTAATACTATACCACCACCCAATAGACTCTAATATTATACCACCACCCACTAGACTAATATTATACCACCACCCAATAGACACTAATACTATACCACCACCCAATAGACTCTAATACTATACCACCACCCAGTAGACTATAATACTATACCACCACCCAATAGACTCTAATTCTAAACCACCACCCACTAGACTAATACTATACCATCACCCAATAGACTCTAATACTATACCACCACCCACCAGACAAATACTATACCACCACCCAGTAGACTCTAATACTATACCACCACCAAATAGACTAATACTATACCACCACCCAGTAGACTCTAATACTATTCCACTAACCAATAGACTCTAATATTATACCACCACCCAATAGACTAATACTATACCACCACCCACTAGACTAATACTATACCACCACCCAATAGACTCTAATATTATACCACCACCCAATAGACTCAAATACTATACCACCACCCAATTGACTCTAATACTATACCACCACCCAATAGACTCTAATACTATACCACCACCCAATAGACTCTAATACTATACCACCACCCAATAGACTCTAATATTATACCACCATCCAATAGACTCTAATACTATACCATCACCCAATAGACTAATACTATACCACCACTCAATAGACTCTAATATTATACCACCACCCAATAGACTAATACTATACCACCACCCAATAGACTAATACTATACCACCACCCAATAGACTCTAATACTATACCACCACCCAATAGACTCTAATACTATACCACCACCCAATAGACTCTAATATTATACCACCATCCAATAGACTCTAATACTATACCATCACCCAATAGACTAATACTATACCACCACTCAATAGACTCTAATATTATACCACCACCCAATAGACTCTAATACTATACCACCACCCACCAGACTAATACTATACCACCACCCAGTATACTCTAATACTATACCACCACCAAATAGACTAATACTATACCACCACCCAATAGACTCTAATATTATACCACCACCCAATAGACTCTAATCTTATACCACCACCCAATAGACTCTAATAATATACCACCACCCAGTAGACTATAATACTATACCACCACCCAATAGACTCTAATACTATACCACCACCCAATAGAATCTAATACTATACCATCACCCAATAGACTCTAATATTATACCACCACCCAATAGACTAATACTATACCACCACCCAATAGACTCTAATATTATACCACCACCCAATAGACTCTAATATTATACCACCACCCAATAGACTCTAATACTATACCACCACCCAGTAGACTCTAATACTATACCACCACCCAATAGACTCTAATACTATACCACCACCCAATAGACTCTAATACTATACCATCACCCAATAGACTCTAATACTATACCATCAACCAATAGACTAATACTATACCAACACCCAATAGACTCAAATACTATACCACCACCCAATAGACTCTAATACTATACCACCACCCACCAGACTAATCCTATACCACCACCCAGTAGACTCTAATACTATACCACCACCCAATAGACTCTAATACTATACCACCACCCAATAGACTCTAAAACTATACCACCACCCAATAGACTCTAATACTATACCACCACCCAGTAGACTCTAATACTATACCACCACACAAAAGACTAATACTATACCACCACCCAATAGACTCTAATACTATACCACCAACCACTAGACTCTAATACTATACCATCACCCAATATACTCTAATACTATACCATCAACCAATAGACTAACACTATACCATCACCCAATAGACTCAAATACTATACCACCACCCAATAGACTCTAATACTATACCACCACCCACCAGACTAATCCTATACCACCACCCAGTAGACTCTAATACTATACCACCACCCAATAGACTCTAATACTATACCACCACCCAATAGACTCTAATACTATACCACCACCCAATAGACTCTAATATTATACCACCATCCAATAGACTCTAATACTATACCATCACCCAATAGACTAATACTATACCACCACCCAATAGACTCTAATATTATACCACCACCCACTAGACTAATATTATACCACCACCCAATAGACACTAATACTATACCACCACCCAATAGACTCTAATACTATAACACCAACCAATAGACTCTAATACTATACCACCACCCAATAGACTCTAATTCTAAACCACCACCCACTAGACTAATACTATACCATCACCCAATAGACTCTAATACTATACCACCACCCACCAGACAAATACTATACCACCACCCAATAGACTCTAATACTATACCACCACCCAATAGACTAAAAATACTATACCACCACCCACTAGACTAATACTATACCACCACCCAATAGACTCTAATAGTATACCACCACCCAATAGACTCTAATATGATACCACCACCCAATAGACTCTAATACTATACCACCACCCAGTAGACTCTAATACTATACCACCACCCAGTAGACTCTAATACTATACCACCACCCAATAGACTCTAATACTATACCACCACCCAATAGACTCTAATACTATACCATCAACCAATAGACTAATACTATACCATCACCCAATAGACTCTAATACTATACCACCACCCACCAGACAAATACTATACCACCACCCAATAGACTCTAATACTATACCACCACCCAATAGACTAAAAATACTATACCACCACCCACTAGACTAATACTATACCACCACCCAATAGACTCTAATAGTATACCACCACCCAATAGACTCTAATATTATACCACCACCCAATAGACTCTAATACTATACCACCACCCAGTAGACTCTAATACTATACCACCACCCAGTAGACTCTAATACTATACCACCACCCAGTAGACTCTAATACTATACCACCACCCAGTAGACTCTAATACTATACCACCACCCAATAGACTCTAATACTATACAACCACCCACCAGACTAATCCTAAAACCACCACCCAGTAGACTCTAATACTATACCACCACCAAATAGACTAATATTATACCACCACCCAGTAGACTCTAATACTATACCACCAACCAATAGTCTCTAATATTATACCACCACCCAATAGACGAATACTATACCACCACCCAATAGACTAATACTATACCACCACCCAATAGACTCTAATACTATACCACCACCCAATAGACTCTAATACTATACCACCACCCAATAGACTCTAATATTATACCACCATCCAATAGACTCTAATACTATACCATCACCCAATAGACTAATACTATACCACCACCCAATAGACTCTAATATTATACCACCACCCACTAGACTAATATTATACCACCACCCAATAGACACTAATACTATACCACCACCCAATAGACTCTAATACTATACCACCACCCAGTAGACTATAATACTATACCACCACCCAATAGACTCTAATTCTAAACCACCACCCACTAGACTAATACTATACCATCACCCAATAGACTCTAATACTATACCACCACCCACCAGACAAATACTATACCACCACCCAGTAGACTCTAATACTATACCACCACCAAATAGACTAATACTATACCACCACCCAGTAGACTCTAATACTATTCCACTAACCAATAGACTCTAATATTATACCACCACCCAATAGACTAATACTATACCACCACCCACTAGACTAATACTATACCACCACCCAATAGACTCTAATATTATACCACCACCCAATAGACTCAAATACTATACCACCACCCAATTGACTCTAATACTATACCACCACCCAATAGACTCTAATACTATACCACCACCCAATAGACTCTAATACTATACCACCACCCAATAGACTCTAATATTATACCACCATCCAATAGACTCTAATACTATACCATCACCCAATAGACTAATACTATACCACCACTCAATAGACTCTAATATTATACCACCACCCAATAGACTAATACTATACCACCACCCAATAGACTAATACTATACCACCACCCAATAGACTCTAATACTATACCACCACCCAATAGACTCTAATACTATACCACCACCCAATAGACTCTAATATTATACCACCATCCAATAGACTCTAATACTATACCATCACCCAATAGACTAATACTATACCACCACTCAATAGACTCTAATATTATACCACCACCCAATAGACTCTAATACTATACCACCACCCACCAGACTAATACTATACCACCACCCAGTATACTCTAATACTATACCACCACCAAATAGACTAATACTATACCACCACCCAATAGACTCTAATATTATACCACCACCCAATAGACTCTAATCTTATACCACCACCCAATAGACTCTAATAATATACCACCACCCAGTAGACTATAATACTATACCACCACCCAATAGACTCTAATACTATACCACCACCCAATAGAATCTAATACTATACCATCACCCAATAGACTCTAATATTATACCACCACCCAATAGACTAATACTATACCACCACCCAATAGACTCTAATATTATACCACCACCCAATAGACTCTAATATTATACCACCACCCAATAGACTCTAATACTATACCACCACCCAGTAGACTCTAATACTATACCACCACCCAATAGACTCTAATACTATACCACCACCCAATAGACTCTAATACTATACCATCACCCAATAGACTCTAATACTATACCATCAACCAATAGACTAATACTATACCAACACCCAATAGACTCAAATACTATACCACCACCCAATAGACTCTAATACTATACCACCACCCACCAGACTAATCCTATACCACCACCCAGTAGACTCTAATACTATACCACCACCCAATAGACTCTAATACTATACCACCACCCAATAGACTCTAAAACTATACCACCACCCAATAGACTCTAATACTATACCACCACCCAGTAGACTCTAATACTATACCACCACACAAAAGACTAATACTATACCACCACCCAATAGACTCTAATACTATACCACCAACCACTAGACTCTAATACTATACCATCACCCAATATACTCTAATACTATACCATCAACCAATAGACTAACACTATACCATCACCCAATAGACTCAAATACTATACCACCACCCAATAGACTCTAATACTATACCACCACCCACCAGACTAATCCTATACCACCACCCAGTAGACTCTAATACTATACCACCACCCAATAGACTCTAATACTATACCACCACCCAATAGACTCTAAAACTATACCACCACCCAATAGACTCTAATACTATACCACCACCCAGTAGACTCTAATACTATACCACCACCCACCAGACTAATACTATACCACCACCCAGTAGACTTTAATACTATACCACCACCAAATAGACTAATACTATACCACCACCCAATAGACTCTAACATTATACCACCACCCAATAGACTCTAATATTATACCACCACCCAATAGACTCTAATACTATACCACCACCCAGTAGACTCTAATACTATACCACCACCCAATAGACTCTAATACTATACCACCACCCAATAGAATCTAATACTATACCATCACCCAATAGACTCTAATATTATACCACCACCCAATAGACTAATACTATACCACCACCCAATAGACTCTAATACTATACCACCAACCACTAGACTCTAATACTGTACCACCACCCAATAGACTCTAATATTATACCACCACCCACTAGACTCTAATACTATACCACCACCCAATAGACTTTAATACTATACCACCACCCAATAGACTCTAATACTATACCACCACCCAGTAGACTCTAATACTATACCACCACACAAAAGACTAATACTATACCACCACCCAATAGACTCTAATACTATACCACCAACCACTAGACTCTAATACTGTACCACCACCCAATAGACTCTAATACTATACCACCACCCACTAGACTCTAATGCTATACCACCACCCAATAGACTTTAATACTATACCACCACCCAATAGACTATAATACTATACCACCACCCAATAGACTCTAATACTATACCACCACCCACTAGACTAATACTATACCACCACCCACTAGACTCTAATAGTATACCACCACCCAATAGACTCTAATATTATACCACCACCCAATAGACTCTAATACTATACCACCACCCAGTAGACTCTAATACTATACCACCACCCAGTAGACTCTAATACTATACCACCACCCAGTAGACTCTAATACTATACCACCACCCAGTAGACTCTAATACTATACCACCACCCAATAGACTCTAATACTATACCACCACCCACCAGACTAATCCTATACCACCACCCAGTAGACTCTAATACTATACCACCACCAAATAGACTAATATTATACCACCACCCAGTAGACTCTAATACTATACCACCAACCACTAGACTCTAATATTATAACACCACCCAATAGACTAATACTATACCACCACCCAATAGACTAATAATATACCACCACCCAATATACTCTAATATTATACCACCACCCAATAGACTCTAATATTATACCACCACCCAATAGACTCTAATACTATACCACCACCCAGTAGACTCTAATACTATACCACCACCCAATAGACTCTAATATTATACCACCATCCAATAGACTCTAATACTATACCATCACCCAATAGACTAATACTATACCACCACCCAGTAGACTCTAATATTATACCACCATCCAATAGACTAATATTATACCACCACCCAATAGACTCTAATACTATACCACCACCCAATAGACTCTAATATTATACCACCATCCAATAGACTCTAATACTATACCATCACCCAATAGACTAATACTATACCACCACCCAATAATATACCACCACCCAATAGACTCTAATACTATACCACCACCCAATAGACTCTAATACTATACCACCACCCAATAGACTCTAAAACTATACCACCACCCAATAGACTCTAATACTATACCACCACCCAGTAGACTCTAATACTATACAACCACCCAAAAGACTAATACTATACCACCACCCAATAGACTATAATACTATACCACCAACCACTAGACTCTACTACTATACCACCACCCAATAGAATCTAATATTATACCACCACCCACTAGACTCTAATACTATACCACCACCCAATAGACTCTAATACTATACCACCACCCAATCGACTCTAATACTATACCACCACCCAATAGACTCTAATACTATACCACCACCCACTAGACTAATACTATACCACCACCCAATAGACTCTAATAGTATACCACCACACAATAGACTCTAATATTATACCACCACCCAATAGACTCTAATACTATACCACCACCCAGTAGACTCTAATACTATACCACCACCCAGTAGACTCTAATACTATACCACCACCCAATAGACTCTTTTACTATACCACCACCCAATAGACTCTAATACTATACCACCACCCACTAGACTAATACTATACCACCACCCACTAGACTCTAATCGTATACCACCACCCAATAGACTCTAATATTATACCACCACCCAATAGACTCTAATACTATACCACCACCCAGTAGACTCTAATACTATACCACCACCCAGTAGACTCTAATACTATACCACCACCCAGTAGACTCTAATACTATACCACCACCCAATAGACTAATACTATACCACCACCCAGTAGACTCTAATACTATACCACCACCCAGTAGACTAATACTATACCACCACCCACTAGACTAATACTATACCACCACCCAATAGACTCTAATATTATACCACCACCCAATAGACTCTAATACTATACCACCACCCAGTAGACTCTAATACTATACCACCACCCAATAGACTAATACTATACCATCACCCAATATACTCTAATACTATACCACCACCCAATAGACTCTAATACTATACCATCACACACTAGACTAATACTATACCACCACCCAGACTCTAATACTAGACTAATACTATACCACCAATATAATACTGTACCACCACCCAATAGACTAATACTATACCACCACCCAGTAGACTCTAATACTATACCACCAATCAATAGACTCTAATATTATACCACCACCCAATAGACTAATACTATACCACCACCCAATAGACTAATACTATACCACCACCCAGTAGACTCTAATACTATACCACCACCCAGTAGACTAATACTATACCACCACCCACTAGACTAATACTATACCACCACCCAATAGACTCTAATACTATACCATCACCCAATATACTAATGCTATACCACCACCCAATAGCCTCTAATACTATACCACCAACCAATAGGCTCTAATACTATACCACCACCCAATAGACTAATACTATACCACCACCCAATAGACTCTAATACTATACCACCACCCACTAGAATCTAATACTATACCACCACCCAATAGACTCTAATACTATACCACCACCCTCTAGACTCTAATACTATACCACCACCCAATAGACTCTTTTACTATACCACCACCCAATAGACTCTAATACTATACCACCACCCACTAGACTAATACTATACCACCACCCACTAGACTCTAATCGTATACCACCACCCAATAGACTCTAATATTATACCACCACCCAATAGACTCTAATACTATACCACCACCCAGTAGACTCTAATACTATACCACCACCCAGTAGACTCTAATACTATACCACCACCCAGTAGACTCTAATACTATACCACCACCCAATAGACTAATACTATACCACCACCCAGTAGACTCTAATACTATACCACCACCCAGTAGACTAATACTATACCACCACCCACTAGACTAATACTATACCACCACCCAATAGACTCTAATATTATACCACCACCCAATAGACTCTAATACTATACCACCACCCAGTAGACTCTAATACTATACCACCACCCGATAGACTAATACTATACCATCACCCAATATACTCTAATACTATACCACCACCCAATAGACTCTAATACTATACCATCACACACTAGACTAATACTATACCACCACCCAGTAGACTCTAATACTGTACCACCACCCAATAGACTAATACTATACCACCACCCAGTAGACTCTAATACTATACCACCAACCAATAGACTCTAATATTATACCACCACCCAATAGATTAATACTATACCACCACACATTAGACTAATACTATACCACCACCCAATAGACTCTAATACTATACCACCACCCAATAGACTCTAATACTATACCACCACCCACTAGACTTATACTATACCACCACCCAATAGACTCTAATACTATACCATCACCCAATATACTAATGCTATACCACCACCCAATAGCCTCTAATACTATATCACCAACCAATAGGCTCTAATACTATACCACCACCCAATAGACTAATACTATACCACCACCCAATAGACTCTAATACTATACCACCACCCACTAGAATCTAATACTATACCACCACCCAATAGACTCTAATACTATACCACCACCCTCTAGACTCTAATACTATACCACCACCCAATAGACTCTAATACTATACCACCAACCAATAGACTAATACTATACCACCAATACTATACCACCACCACCCAATAGACTCTAATACTATACCATCACTATATATGCTATACCACCACCACTAATACATCACCACCAATAGACCCTCTAATACTATACCACCACCACTAATACTATACCACCACCCACTAGAATCTAATACTATACCACCACCCAATAGACTCTAATACTATACCACCACCCTCTTCTAATATATATACCACCACCCACTAGACTAATATTATACCACCACCCAATAGACTCTAATACTATACCACCAACCAATAGGTTCTAATACTATACCACCACCCAATAGACTCTAATACTATACCACCACCCAATAGACTCTAAAACTATACCACCACCCAATAGACTCTAATACTATACCACCACCCAGTAGACTCTAATACTATACCACCAACCACTAGACTCTAATACTATACCACCACCCATTAGACTCTGATATTATACCACCACCCACTAGACTCTAATACTATACCACCACCCAATAGACTCTAATACTATACCACCACCCAATAGACTCTAATATTATACCACCACCCAATAGACTCTAATACTATACCACCACCCACTAGACTAATACTATACCACCACCCAATAGACTCTAATAGTATACCACCACCCAATAGACTCTAATATTATACCACCACCCAATAGACTCTAATACTATACCACCACCCAGTAGACTCTAATACTATACCACCACCCAGTAGACTCTAATACTATACCACCACCCAATAGACTCTAATACTATACCACCACCCAATAGACTCTAATACTATACCATCACCCAATAGACTCTAATACTATACCACCACCCAGTAGACTCTAATAATATACCACCACCCAAAAGACTAATACTATACCACCACCCAATAGACTAATACTATACCACCACCCAATAGACTCTAATATTATACCACCACCCAATAGACTATAATATTATACCACCACCCAATAGACTCTAATACTATACCACCACCCAGTAGACTCTAAAACTATACCACCAACCAATAGACTCTAATATTATACCATCCCCCAATAGACTAATACTATACCACCACCCAATAGACTCTAATATTATACCACCACCCAATAGACTAATACTATACCACCACCCACTAGACTAATACTATACCACCACCCAATAGACTCTAATATTATACCACCACCCAATAGACTCTAAAACTATACCACCACCCACTAGACTAATACTATACCACCACCCAGTAGACTCTAATACTGTACCACCACCCAATAGACTAATACTATACCACCACCCAGTAGACTCTAATACTATACCACCAACCAATAGACTCTAATACTATACCACCACCCAATAGACTAATACTATACCACCACCCAGTAGACTCTAATACTGTACCACCACCCAATAGACTAATACTATACCACCACCCAGTAGACTCTAATACTATACCACCAACCAATAGACTCTAATATTATACCACCACCCAATAGACTAATACTATACCACCACACATTAGACTAATACTATACCACCACCCAATAGACTCTAATACTATACCACCACCCAATAGACTCTAATACTATACCACCACCCACTAGACTTATACTATACCACCACCCAATAGACTCTAATACTATACCATCACCCAATATACTAATGCTATACCACCACCCAATAGCCTCTAATACTATACCACCAACCAATAGGCTCTAATACTATACCACCACCCAATAGACTAATACTATACCACCACCCAATAGACTCTAATACTATACCACCACCCACTAGAATCTAATACTATACCACCACCCAATAGACTCTAATACTATACCACCACCCTCTAGACTCTAATACTATACCACCACCCAATAGACTCTAATACTATACCACCAACCAATAGACTCCAATACTATACCACCACCCAGTAGACTCTAATACTATACCACCACCCAGTAGACTCTAATACTATACCACCACCCAATAGACTCTTTTACTATACCACCACCCAATAGACTCTAATACTATACCACCACCCACTAGACTAATACTATACCACCACCCACTAGACTCTAATCGTATACCACCACCCAATAGACTCTAATATTATACCACCACCCAATAGACTCTAATACTATACCACCACCCAGTAGACTCTAATACTATACCACCACCCAGTAGACTCTAATACTATACCACCACCCAGTAGACTCTAATACTATACCACCACCCAATAGACTAATACTATACCACCACCCAGTAGACTCTAATACTATACCACCACCCAGTAGACTAATACTATACCACCACCCGATAGACTAATACTATACCATCACCCAATATACTCTAATACTATACCACCACCCAATAGACTCTAATACTATACCATCACACACTAGACTAATACTATACCACCACCCAGTAGACTCTAATACTGTACCACCACCCAATAGACTAATACTATACCACCACCCAGTAGACTCTAATACTATACCACCAACCAATAGACTCTAATATTATACCACCACCCAATAGACTAATACTATACCACCACACATTAGACTAATACTATACCACCACCCAATAGACTCTAATACTATACCACCACCCAATAGACTCTAATACTATACCACCACCCACTAGACTTATACTATACCACCACCCAATAGACTCTAATACTATACCATCACCCAATATACTAATGCTATACCACCACCCAATAGCCTCTAATACTATACCACCAACCAATAGGCTCTAATACTATACCACCACCCAATAGACTAATACTATACCACCACCCAATAGACTCTAATACTATACCACCACCCACTAGAATCTAATACTATACCACCACCCAATAGACTCTAATACTATACCACCACCCTCTAGACTCTAATACTATACCACCACCCAATAGACTCTAATACTATACCACCAACCAATAGACTCTAATACTATACCACCACCCAGTAGACTCTAATATTATACCACCACCCACTAGACTAATATTATACCACCACCCAATAGACTCTAATACTATACCACCAACCAATAGGTTCTAATACTATACCACCACCCATTAGACTCTGATATTATACCACCACCCACTAGACTCTAATACTATACCACCACCCAATAGACTCTAATACTATACCACCACCCAATAGACTCTAATACTATACCACCACCCAATAGACTCTAATACTATACCACCACCCAGTAGACTCTAATAATATACCACCACCCAAAAGACTAATACTATACCACCACCCAATAGACTAATACTATACCACCACCCAATAGACTCTAATATTATACCACCACCCAATAGACTCTAATACTATACCACCACCCACTAGACTCTAATACTTTACCACCACCCAATAGACTCTAATACTATACCACCAACCACTAGACTCTAATATTATACCACCACCCACTAGACTCTAATACTATACCACCACCCAATATACTCTAATACTATACCACCACCCAATAGACTCTAATACTATACCACCACCCACTAGACTAATACTATACCACCACCCAATAGACTCTAATATTATACCACCACCCAATAGACTCTAATACTATACCACAACCCACTAGACTCTAATACTATACCACCACCCAATAGACTCTAATACTATACCACCACCCAGTAGACTCGAATACTATACCACCAACCAATAGACTCTAATACTATACCACCACCCAATAGACTCTAATACTATACCACCACCCACTAGAATAATATTATACCACCACCCAATAGACTCAAATATTATACCACCACCCAATAGACTCTAATATTATACCACCACCCAATAGACTCTAATACTATACCACCACCCAATACACACTAATATTATACCACCACCCAATAGACTCTAATATTATACCACCACCCAATAGACTCTAATACTATACCACCACCCAGTAGACTCTAATACTATACCACCACCCAATAGACTCTAATACTATACCACCACCCAATAGACTCTAATATTATACCACCACCCAGTAGACTCTAATACTATACCACCACCCAATATACGCTAATACTATACCACCACCCAGTAGACTAATACTATACCACCACCCACTAGACTAATACTATACCACCACCCAATAGACTCTAATACTATACCACCACCCAGTAGACTCTAATACTATACCACCACCCAATAGACTAATACTATACCATCACCCAATAGACTCTAATACTATACCACCACCCAATAGACTCTAATACTATACCACCACCCACTAGACTAATACTATACCACCAACCAATAGACTCTAATATTATACCACCACCCAATAGACTCTAATACTATACCACCACCCACTAGACTAATACTATACCACCACCCAGTAGACTCTAATACTGTACCACCACCCAATAGACTAATACTATACCACCACCCAATAGACTCTAATACTATACCACCACCCACTAGACTAATATTATACCACCACCCAATAGACTAAAATATTATACCACCACCCAATAGACTCTAATATTATACCACCACCCAATAGACTCTAATACTATACCACCACCCACTAGACTCTAATACTATACCACCACCCAATAGACTCTAATACTATACCACCAACCACTAGACTCTAATATTATACCACCACCCAATAGACTCTAAAACTATACCACCACCCACTAGACTCTAAAACTATACCACCAACCAATAGACTCTAATATTATACCATCCCCCAATAGACTAATACTATACCACCACCCAATAGACTCTAATATTATACCACCACCCAATAGACTAATACTATACCACCACCCACTAGACTAATACTATACCACCACCCAATAGACTCTAATATTATACCACCACCCAATAGACTCTAAAACTATACCACCACCCACTAGACTAATACTATACCACCACCCAGTAGACTCTAATACTGTACCACCACCCAATAGACTAATACTATACCACCACCCAGTAGACTCTAATACTATACCACCAACCAATAGACTCTAATACTATACCACCACCCAATAGACTCTAATACTATACCACCACCCACTAGACTAATATTATACCACCACCCAATAGACTCAAATATTATACCACCACCCAATAGACTCTAATATTATACCACCACCCAATAGACTCTAATACTATACCACCACCCACTAGACTCTAATACTTTACCACCACCCAATAGACTCTAATACTATACCACCAACCACTAGACTCTAATATTATACCACCACCCACTAGACTCTAATACTATACCACCACCCAATATACTCTAATACTATACCACCACCCAATAGACTCTAATACTATACCACCACCCACTAGACTAATACTATACCACCACCCAATAGACTCTAATATTATACCACCACCCGATAGACTCTAATACTATACCACAACCCACTAGACTCTAATACTATACCACCACCCAATAGACTCTAATACTATACCACCACCCAGTAGACTCGAATACTATACCACCAACCAATAGACTCTAATACTATACCACCACCCAATAGACTCTAATACTATACCACCACCCACTAGAATAATATTATACCACCACCCAATAGACTCAAATATTATACCACCACCCAATAGACTCTAATATTATACCACCACCCAATAGACTCTAATACTATACCACCACCCAATACACACTAATATTATACCACCACCCAATAGACTCTAATATTATACCACCACCCAATAGACTCTAATACTATACCACCACCCAGTAGACTCTAATACTATACCACCACCCAATAGACTCTAATACTATACCACCACCCAATAGACTCTAATATTATACCACCACCCAGTAGACTCTAATACTATACCACCACCCAATATACGCTAATACTATACCACCACCCAGTAGACTAATACTATACCACCACCCACTAGACTAATACTATACCACCACCCAATAGACTCTAATACTATACCACCACCCAGTAGACTCTAATACTATACCACCACCCAATAGACTAATACTATACCATCACCCAATAGACTCTAATACTATACCACCACCCAATAGACTCTAATACTATACCACCACCCACTAGACTAATACTATACCACCAACCAATAGACTCTAATATTATACCACCACCCAATAGACTCTAATACTATACCACCACCCACTAGACTAATACTATACCACCACCCAGTAGACTCTAATACTGTACCACCACCCAATAGACTAATACTATACCACCACCCAATAGACTCTAATACTATACCACCACCCACTAGACTAATATTATACCACCACCCAATAGACTAAAATATTATACCACCACCCAATAGACTCTAATATTATACCACCACCCAATAGACTCTAATACTATACCACCACCCACTAGACTCTAATACTATACCACCACCCAATAGACTCTAATACTATACCACCAACCACTAGACTAATACTATACCACCACCCAATAGACTCTAATATTATACCACCACCCAATAGACTCTAAAACTATACCACCACCCACTAGACTAATACTATACCACCACCCAGTAGACTCTAATACTGTACCACCACCCAATAGACTAATACTATACCACCACCCAGTAGACTCTAATACTATACCACCAACCAATAGACTCTAATACTATACCACCACCCAATAGACTAATATTATACCACCACCCAATAGACTCAAATACTATACCACCAACCAATAGACTCTAATACTATACCACCACCCACTAGACTAATATTATACCACCACCCAATAGACTCAAATATTATACCACCACCCAATAGACTCTAATATTATACCACCACCCAATAGACTCTAATACTATACCACCACCCACTAGACTCTAATACTTTACCACCACCCAATAGACTCTAATACTATACCACCAACCACTAGACTCTAATATTATACCACCACCCACTAGACTCTAATACTATACCACCACCCAATATACTCTAATACTATACCACCACCCAATAGACTCTAATACTATACCACCACCCACTAGACTAATACTATACCACCACCCAATAGACTCTAATATTATACCACCACCCAATAGACTCTAATACTATACCACAACCCACTAGACTCTAATACTATACCACCACCCAATAGACTCTAATACTATACCACCACCCAGTAGACTCGAATACTATACCACCAACCAATAGACTCTAATACTATACCACCACCCAATAGACTCTAATACTATACCACCACCCACTAGAATAATATTATACCACCACCCAATAGACTCAAATATTATACCACCACCCAATAGACTCTAATATTATACCACCACCCAATAGACTCTAATACTATACCACCACCCAATACACACTAATATTATACCACCACCCAATAGACTCTAATATTATACCACCACCCAATAGACTCTAATACTATACCACCACCCAGTAGACTCTAATACTATACCACCACCCAATAGACTCTAATACTATACCACCACCCAATAGACTCTAATATTATACCACCACCCAGTAGACTCTAATACTATACCACCACCCAATATACGCTAATACTATACCACCACCCAGTAGACTAATACTATACCACCACCCACTAGACTAATACTATACCACCACCCAATAGACTCTAATACTATACCACCACCCAGTAGACTCTAATACTATACCACCACCCAATAGACTAATACTATACCATCACCCAATAGACTCTAATACTATACCACCACCCAATAGACTCTAATACTATACCACCACCCACTAGACTAATACTATACCACCAACCAATAGACTCTAATATTATACCACCACCCAATAGACTCTAATACTATACCACCACCCACTAGACTAATACTATACCACCACCCAGTAGACTCTAATACTGTACCACCACCCAATAGACTAATACTATACCACCACCCAATAGACTCTAATACTATACCACCACCCACTAGACTAATATTATACCACCACCCAATAGACTAAAATATTATACCACCACCCAATAGACTCTAATATTATACCACCACCCAATAGACTCTAATACTATACCACCACCCACTAGACTCTAATACTATACCACCACCCAATAGACTCTAATACTATACCACCAACCACTAGACTCTAATATTATACCACCACCCAATAGACTCTAAAACTATACCACCACCCACTAGACTCTAATACTATACCACCACCCAATAGACTCTAATACTATACCACCACCCAATAGACTCTAATACTATACCACCACCCAGTAGACTCTAATACTATACCACCAACCAATAGACTCTAATACTATACCACCACCCAATAGACTCTAATACTATACCACCACCCACTAGACTAATATTATACCACCACCCAATAGACTCAAATATTATACCACCACCCAATAGACTCTAATATTATACCACCACCCAATAGACTCTAATACTATACCACCACCCACTAGACTCTAATACTATACCACCACCCAAAAGACCCTAATACTATACCACCAACCACTAGACTCTAATATTATACCACCACCCACTAGACTCTAATACTATACCACCACCCAATAGACTCTAATACTATACCACCACCCAATAGACTCTAATACTATACCACCACCCACTAGACTAATACTATACCACCACCCAATAGACTCTAATATTAAACCACCACCCAATAGACTCTAATACTATACCACCACCCAGTAGACTCTAATACTATACCACCACCCAATAGACTCTAATACTATACCACCACCCAATAGACTCTAATATTATACCACCACCCAATAGACTCTAATACTATACCACCACCCAGTAGACTCTAATACTATACCACCACCCAATAGACTAATACTATACCATCACCCAATATACTCTAATACTATACCACCACCCAATAGACTCTAATACTATACCACCACACACTAGACTAATACTATACCACCACCCAGTAGACTCTAATACTGTACCACCACCCAATAGACTAATACTATACCACCACCCAGTAGACTCTAATACTATACCACCAACCAATATACTCTAATATTATACCACCACCCAATAGACTAATACTATACCACCACCCAATAGACTCTAATACTATACCACCACCCACTAGACTAATATTATACCACCACCCAATAGACTAAAATATTATACCACCACCCAATAGACTCTAATATTATACCACCACCCAATAGACTCTAATACTATACCACCACCCACTAGACTCTAATACTATACCACCACCCAATAGACTCTAATACTATACCACCAACCACTAGACTCTAATATTATACCACCACCCACTAGACTCTAATACTATACCACCACCCAATAGACTCTAATACTATACCACCACCCAATAGACTCTAATACTATACCACCACCCACTAGACTAATACTATACCACCACCCAATAGACTCTAATATTATATCACCACCCAATAGACTCTAATACTATACCACCACCACTAGACTCTAATACTATACCACCACCCAATAGACTCTAATACTATACCACCACCCAGTAGACTCTAATACTATACCACCAACCAATAGACTCTAATACTATACCACCACCCAATAGACTCTAATACTATACCACCACCCACTAGACTAATATTATACCACCACCCAATAGACTCAAATATTATACCACCACCCAATAGACTCTAATATTATACCACCACCCAATAGACTCTAATACTATACCACCACCCACTAGACTCTAATACTATACCACCACCCAATAGACCCTAATACTATACCACCAACCACTAGACTCTAATATTATACCACCACCCACTAGACTCTAATACTATACCACCACCCAATAGACTCTAATACTATACCACCACCCAATAGACTCTAATACTATACCACCACCCACTAGACTAATACTATACCACCACCCAATAGACTCTAATATTAAACCACCACCCAATAGACTCTAATACTATACCACCACCCAGTAGACTCTAATACTATACCACCACCCAATAGACTCTAATATTATACCACCACCCAAAAGACTCTAATACTATACCACCACCCAGTAGACTAATACTATACCACCACCCAATAGACTCTAATATTATACCACCACCCAATAGACTCTAATACTATACCACCACCCAGTAGACTCTAATACTATACCACCACCCAATAGACTAATACTATACCATCACCCAATATACTCTAATACTATACCACCACCCAATAGACTCTAATACTATACCACCACACACTAGACTAATACTATACCACCACCCAGTAGACTCTAATACTGTACCACCACCCAATAGACTAATACTATACCACCACCCAGTAGACTCTAATACTATACCACCAACCAATATACTCTAATATTATACCACCACCCAATAGACTCTAATACTATACCACCACCCAATAGACTCTAATACTATACCACCAACCAATAGACTCTAATACTATACCACCACCCAGTAGACTCTAATATTATACCACCACCCACTAGACTAATATTATACCACCACCCAATAGACTCTAATACTATACCACCAACCAATAGGTTCTAATACTATACCACCACCCAATAGACTCTAAAACTATACCACCAACCAATAGACTCTAATACTATACCACCACCCAATAGACTCTAATACTATACCATCACCCAATAGACTCTAATACTTTACCACCACCCAATAGACTCTAATATTATACTACCACCCAATAGACTAATACTATACCACCACCCACTAGACTAATACTATACCACCACCCAATAGACTCTAATATTATACCACCACCCAATAGACTCTAATACTATACCACCACCCACTAGACTAATACTATACAACAACCAAGTAGACTCTAATACTGTACCACCACCGAATAGACTAATACTATACCACCACCCAGTAGACTCTAATACTATACCACCAACCAATAGACTCTAATACTATACCACCACCCAATAGACTCTAATACTATACCACCACCCACTAGACTAATATTATACCACCACCCAATAGACTCAAATATTATACCACCACCCAATAGACTCTAATATTATACCACCACCCAATAGACTCTAATACTATACCACCACCCACTAGACTCTAATACTTTACCACCACCCAATAGACTCTAATACTATACCACCAACCACTAGACTCTAATATTATACCACCACCCACTAGACTCTAATACTATACCACCACCCAATAGACTCTAATACTATACCACCACCCAATAGACTCTAATACTATACCACCACCCACTAGACTAATACTATACCACCACCCAATAGACTCTAATATTATACCACCACCCAATAGACTCTAATACTACACCACCACCCACTAGACTCTAATACTATACCACCACCCAATAGACTCTAATACTATACCACCACCCAGTAGACTCTAATACTATACCACCAACCAATAGACTCTAATACTATACCACCACCCAATAGACTCTAATACTATACCACCACCCACTAGACTAATATTATACCACCACCCAATAGACTCAAATATTATACCACCACCCAATAGACTCTAATATTATACCACCACCCAATAGACTCTAATACTATACCACCACCCACTAGACTCTAATACTATACCACCCCCAATAGACTCTAATACTATACCACCAACCACTAGACTCTAATATTATACCACCACCCACTAGACTCCAATACTACACCACCACCCAATAGACTCTAATACTATACCACCACCCAATAGACTCTAATACTATACCACCACCCACTAGACTAATACTATACCACCACCCAATAGACTCTAATATTATACCACCACCCAATAGACTCTAATACTATACCACCACCCAGTAGACTCTAATACTATACCACCACCCAGTAGACTCTAATACTATACCACAACCCAATAGACTCTAATACTATACCACCACCCAATAGACTCTAATATTATACCACCACCCAGTAGACTCTAATACTATACCACCACCCAATATACGCTAATACTATACCACCACCCAGTAGACTAATACTATAGCACCACCCACTAGACTAATACTATACCACCACCCAATAGACTCTAATATTATACCACCACCCAATAGACTATAATACTATACCACCACCCAGTAGGCTCTAATACTATACCACCACCCAATAGACTCTAATACTATACCACCACCCAATAGACTCTAATACTATACCACCACCCAATAGACACTAATATTATACCACCACCCAATAGACTCTAATATTATACCACCACCCAATAGACTCTAATATTATACCACCCCCCAATAGACTCTAATATTATACCACCACCCAATAGACTCTAATACTATACCACCACCCAGTAGACTCTAATACTATACCACCAACCAATAGACTCTAATATTATACCACCACCCAATAGACTCTAATACTATACCACCACCCAGTAGACTCTAATACTATACCACGACCCAGTAGACTCTAATACTATACCACAACCCAATAGACTCTAATACTATACCACCACCCAATAGACTCTAATATTATACCACCACCCAGTAGACTCTAATACTATACCACCACCCAATATACGCTAATACTATACCACCACCCAGTAGACTAATACTATAGCACCACCCACTAGACTAATACTATACCACCACCCAATAGACTCTAATATTATACCACCACCCAATAGACTATAATACTATACCACCACCCAGTAGGCTCTAATACTATACCACCACCCAATAGACTCTAATACTATACCACCACCCAATAGACACTAATATTATACCACCACCCAATAGACTCTAATATTATACCACCACCCACTAGACTCTAATACTATACCACCACCCAATAGACCCTAATACTATACCACCAACCACTAGACTCTAATATTATACCACCACCCACTAGACTCTAATACTATACCACCACCCAATAGACTCTAATACTATACCACCACCCAATAGACTCTAATACTATACCACCACCCACTAGACTAATACTATACCACCACCCAATAGACTCTAATATTAAACCACCACCCAATAGACTCTAATACTATACCACCACCCAGTAGACTCTAATACTATACCACCACCCAATAGACTCTAATATTATACCACCACCCAAAAGACTCTAATACTATACCACCACCCAGTAGACTAATACTATACCACCACCCAATAGACTCTAATATTATACCACCACCCAATAGACTCTAATACTATACCACCACCCAGTAGACTCTAATACTATACCACCACCCAATAGACTAATACTATACCATCACCCAATATACTCTAATACTATACCACCACCCAATAGACTCTAATACTATACCACCACACACTAGACTAATACTATACCACCACCCAGTAGACTCTAATACTGTACCACCACCCAATAGACTAATACTATACCACCACCCAGTAGACTCTAATACTATACCACCAACCAATATACTCTAATATTATACCACCACCCAATAGACTCTAATACTATACCACCACCCAATAGACTCTAATACTATACCACCAACCAATAGACTCTAATACTATACCACCACCCAGTAGACTCTAATATTATACCACCACCCACTAGACTAATATTATACCACCACCCAATAGACTCTAATACTATACCACCAACCAATAGGTTCTAATACTATACCACCACCCAATAGACTCTAAAACTATACCACCAACCAATAGACTCTAATACTATACCACCACCCAATAGACTCTAATACTATACCATCACCCAATAGACTCTAATACTTTACCACCACCCAATAGACTCTAATATTATACTACCACCCAATAGACTAATACTATACCACCACCCACTAGACTAATACTATACCACCACCCAATAGACTCTAATATTATACCACCACCCAATAGACTCTAATACTATACCACCACCCACTAGACTAATACTATACAACAACCAAGTAGACTCTAATACTGTACCACCACCGAATAGACTAATACTATACCACCACCCAGTAGACTCTAATACTATACCACCAACCAATAGACTCTAATACTATACCACCACCCAATAGACTCTAATACTATACCACCACCCACTAGACTAATATTATACCACCACCCAATAGACTCAAATATTATACCACCACCCAATAGACTCTAATATTATACCACCACCCAATAGACTCTAATACTTCACCACCACCCAATAGACTCTAATACTATACCACCAACCACTAGACTCTAATATTATACCACCACCCACTAGACTCTAATACTATACCACCACCCAATAGACTCTAATACTATACCACCACCCAATAGACTCTAATACTATACCACCACCCACTAGACTAATACTATACCACCACCCAATAGACTCTAATATTATACCACCACCCAATAGACTCTAATACTACACCACCACCCACTAGACTCTAATACTATACCACCACCCAATAGACTCTAATACTATACCACCACCCAGTAGACTCTAATACTATACCACCAACCAATAGACTCTAATACTATACCACCACCCAATAGACTCTAATACTATACCACCACCCACTAGACTAATATTATACCACCACCCAATAGACTCAAATATTATACCACCACCCAATAGACTCTAATATTATACCACCACCCAATAGACTCTAATACTATACCACCACCCACTAGACTCTAATACTATACCACCCCCAATAGACTCTAATACTATACCACCAACCACTAGACTCTAATATTATACCACCACCCACTAGACTCCAATACTACACCACCACCCAATAGACTCTAATACTATACCACCACCCAATAGACTCTAATACTATACCACCACCCACTAGACTAATACTATACCACCACCCAATAGACTCTAATATTATACCACCACCCAATAGACTCTAATACTATACCACCACCCAGTAGACTCTAATACTATACCACCACCCAGTAGACTCTAATACTATACCACAACCCAATAGACTCTAATACTATACCACCACCCAATAGACTCTAATATTATACCACCACCCAGTAGACTCTAATACTATACCACCACCCAATATACGCTAATACTATACCACCACCCAGTAGACTAATACTATAGCACCACCCACTAGACTAATACTATACCACCACCCAATAGACTCTAATATTATACCACCACCCAATAGACTATAATACTATACCACCACCCAGTAGGCTCTAATACTATACCACCACCCAATAGACTCTAATACTATACCACCACCCAATAGACTCTAATACTATACCACCACCCAATAGACACTAATATTATACCACCACCCAATAGACTCTAATATTATACCACCACCCAATAGACTCTAATATTATACCACCCCCCAATAGACTCTAATATTATACCACCACCCAATAGACTCTAATACTATACCACCACCCAGTAGACTCTAATACTATACCACCAACCAATAGACTCTAATATTATACCACCACCCAATAGACTCTAATACTATACCACCACCCAGTAGACTCTAATACTATACCACGACCCAGTAGACTCTAATACTATACCACAACCCAATAGACTCTAATACTATACCACCACCCAATAGACTCTAATATTATACCACCACCCAGTAGACTCTAATACTATACCACCACCCAATATACGCTAATACTATACCACCACCCAGTAGACTAATACTATAGCACCACCCACTAGACTAATACTATACCACCACCCAATAGACTCTAATATTATACCACCACCCAATAGACTATAATACTATACCACCACCCAGTAGGCTCTAATACTATACCACCACCCAATAGACTCTAATACTATACCACCACCCAATAGACACTAATATTATACCACCACCCAATAGACTCTAATATTATACCACCACCCAATAGACTCTAATATTATACCACCACCCAATAGACTCTAATACTATACCACAACCCAATAGACTCTAATACTATACCACCACCCAATAGACTCTAATATTATACCACCACCCAGTAGACTCTAATACTATACCACCACCCAATATACGCTAATACTATACCACCACCCATTAGACTAATACTATAGCACCACCCACTAGACTAATACTATACCACCACCCAATAGACTCTAATATTATACCACCACCCAATAGACTATAATACTATACCACCACCCAGTAGGCTCTAATACTATACCACCACCCAATAGATTCTAATACTATACCACCACCCAATAGACTCTAATACTATACCACCACCCAATAGACACTAATATTATACCAACACCCAATAGACTCTAATATTATACCACCACCCAATAGACTCTAATATTATACCACCCCCCAATAGACTCTAATATTATACCACCACCCAATAGACTCTAATACTATACCACCACCCAGTAGACTCTAATACTATACCACCAACCAATAGACTCTAATATTATACCACCACCCAATAGACTAATACTATACCACCACCCAATAGACTAATACTATACCACCACCCAATAGACTCTAATATTATACTACCACCCAATAGACTAATACTATACCACCACCCACTAGACTAATACTATACCACCACCCAATAGACTCTAATATTATACCACCACCCAATAGACTCTAATACTATACCACCACCCACTAGACTAATACTATACAACCACCCAGTAGACTCTAATACTGTACCACCACCCAATAGACTAATACTATACCACCACCCAGTAGACTCTAATACTATACCACCAACCAATAGACTAATATTATACCACCACCCAATAGACTCAAATATTATACCACCACCCAATAGACTCTAATATTATACCACCACCCAATAGACTCTAATACTCTACAACCACCCACTAGACTCTAATACTATACCACCAACCAATAGACTAATATTATACCACCACCCAATAGACTCAAATATTATACCACCACAATCTACCACCACCCAATAGACTCTAATACTCTACAACCACCCACTAGACTCTAATATTATACCACCACTCTCTAATACTTTACCACCACCCAATAGACTCTAATACTATACCACCAACCACTAGACTCTAATATTATACCACCACCCACTAGACTCTAATACTATACCACCACCCAATAGACTCTAATACTATACCACCACCCAATAGACTCTAATACTATACCACCACCCACTAGACTAATACTATACCACCACCCAATAGACTCTAATATTATACCACCACCCAATAGACTCTAATACTATACCACCACCCACTAGACTCTAATACTATACCACCACCCAATAGACTCTAATACTATACCACCACCCAGTAGACTCTAATACTATACCACCAACCAATAGACTCTAATACTATACCACCACCCAATAGACTCTAATACTATACCACCACCCACTAGACTAATATTATACCACCACCCAATAGACTCAAATATTATACCACCACCCAATAGACTCTAATATTATACCACCACCCAATAGACTCTAATACTATACCACCACCCACTAGACTCTAATACTATACCACCACCCAATAGACTCTAATACTATACCACCAACCACTAGACACTAATATTATACCACCACCCAATAGACTAATACTATACCACCACCCAATAGACTAATACTTTACCACCACCCAATAGACTCTAATATTATACTACCACCCAATAGACTAATACTATACCACCACCCACTAGACTAATACTATACCACCACCCAATAGACTCTAATATTATACCACCACCCAATAGTCTCTAATACTATACCACCACCCACTAGACTAATACTATACAAGCACCCAGTAGACTCTAATACTGTACCACCACCCAATAGACTAATACTATACCACCACCCAGTAGACTCTAATACTATACCACCAACCAATAGACTCTAATACTATACCACCACCCAATAGACTCTAATACTATACCACAGCCCACTGGACTAATATTATACCACCACCCAATAGACTCAAATATTATACCACCACCCAATAGCCTCTAATATTATACCACCACCCAATAGACTCTAATACTCTACAACCACCCACTAGACTCTAATACTTTACCACCACCCAATAGACTCTAATACTATACCACCAACCACTAGACTCTAATATTATACCACCACCCACTAGACTCTAATACTATACCACCACCCAATAGACTCTAATACTATACCACCACCCAATATACTCTAATACTATACCACCACCCACTAGACTAATACTATACCACCACCCAATAGACTCTAATACTATACCACCACCCAATAGACTCTAATACTATACCACCACCCAGTAGACTCTAATACTATACCACCAACCAATAGACTCTAATACTATACCACCACCCAATAGACTCTAATACTATACCACCACCCACTAGACTAATATTATACCACCACCCAATAGACTCAAATATTATACCACCACCCAATAGACTCTAATATTATACCACCACCCAATAGACTCTAATACTATACCACCACCCACTAGACTCTAATACTATACCACCACCCAATGGACTCTAATACTATACCACCAACCACTAGACTCTAATATTATACCACCACCCACTAGACTAATACTATACCACCACCCAATAGACTCTAATATTATACCACCACCCACTAGACTCTAATACTATACCACCACCCAATAGACTCTAATACTATACCACCACCCAGTAGACTCTAATACTATACCACCAACCAATAGACTATAATACTATACCACCACCCAATAGACTCTAATACTATACCACCACCCAATAGATTCTAATACTATTCCACCACCCACTAGACTAATACTATACCACCACCCACTAGACTCTAATATTATACCACCACCCAATAGACTCTAATTTTATGCCACCACCCAGTAGACTCTAAAACTATACCACCATCCAGTAGACTCTAATACTATACCACCACCCACTAGACTAATACTATACCACCACCCAATAGACACTAATATTATACCACGACCCAATAGACTCTGATACTATACCACCACCCAATAGACTCTAATACTATACCACCAACCAATAGACTAATATTATACCACCACCCACTAGACTAATACTATACCACCACCCAGTAGACTCTAATACTATACCATCACCTAGTAGACTCTAATACTATACCACCACCCAATAGACTCTAATACTATGCCACCACCCAATAGACTCTAATACTATACCACCACCCAATAGACTCTAATATTATACCACCATCCAATAGACTCTAATACTATACCATCACCCAATAGACTAATGCTATACCACCACCCAATAGACTCTAATATTATAACACCACCCACTAGACTAATATTATGCCACCACCCAATAGACTCTAATAAATTACCAGCACCCTATATACTCTAATACTATACCATCACCCAATAGACTCTAATACTATACCACCACCCAGTAGACTCTAATACTATACCACCACCCAATAGACTAATACTATACCACCACCCAATAGACTATAATATTATACCACCACCCAATAGACTCTAATACTATGCCACCACCCAATAGACTCTAATACTATACCACCACCCAATAGACTCTAATACTATACCACCACCCACTAGACTCTAATACTATACCGCCACCCAATAGACTCTAATACTAAACCACCACCCAATAGACTCTAATACTATACCACCACCCAATAGATTCTAATACTATTCCACCACCCACTAGACTAATACTATACCACCACCCAATAGACTCTAATACTATACCACCACCCACTAGACTCTAATACTATACCACCACCCAATAGACTCTAATACTATACCACCAACCACTAGACTCTAATATTATACCACCACCCACTAGACTAATACTATACCACCACCCAATAGACTCTAATATTATACCACCACCCACTAGACTCTAATACTATACCACCACCCAATAGACTCTAATACTATACCACCACCCAGTAGACTCTAATACTATACCACCAACCAATAGACTATAATACTATACCACCACCCAATAGACTCTAATACTATACCACCACCCAATAGACTCTAATACTATACCACCACCCAATAGATTCTAATACTATTCCACCACCCACTAGACTAATACTATACCACCACCCACTAGACTCTAATATTATACCACCACCCAATAGACTCTAATATTATGCCACCACCCAGTAGACTCTAAAACTATACCACCATCCAGTAGACTCTAATACTATACCACCACCCACTAGACTAATACTATACCACCACCCAATAGACCCTAATATTATACCACGACCCAATAGACTCTGATACTATACCACCACCCAATAGACTCTAATACTATACCACCAACCAATAGACTAATATTATACCACCACCCACTAGACTAATACTATACCACCACCCAGTAGACTCTAATACTATACCATCACCTAGTAGACTCTAATACTATACCACCACCCAATAGACTCTAATACTATGCCACCACCCAATAGACTCTAATACTATACCACCACCCAATAGACTCTAATATTATACCACCATCCAATAGACTCTAATACTATACCATCACCCAATAGACTAATGCTATACCACCACCCAATAGACTCTAATATTATAACACCACCCACTAGACTAATATTATGCCACCACCCAATAGACTCTAATAAATTACCAGCACCCTATATACTCTAATACTATACCATCACCCAATAGACTCTAATACTATACCACCACCCAGTAGACTCTAATACTATACCACCACCCAATAGACTAATACTATACCACCACCCAATAGACTATAATATTATACCACCACCCAATAGACTCTAATACTATGCCACCACCCAATAGACTCTAATACTATACCACCACCCAATAGACTCTAATACTATACCACCACCCACTAGACTCTAATACTATACCGCCACCCAATAGACTCTAATACTAAACCACCACCCAATAGACTCTAATACTATACCACCACCCAATAGATTCTAATACTATTCCACCACCCACTAGACTAATACTATACCACCCTAATACTATACCACCACCCACTAGACTCTAATATTATACCACCACCCAATAGACTCTAATATTATACCACCACCCAATAGACTCTAATACTATACCACCATACCTTAAGGGAACATTTCGGCATTTCGTGTATGATCAGTGAAAAAGTCCATATTGCAAATGTACGGTCCCTTACTAGACGTCCGAAATCGTTTGTAAAATTTGCGGTCGGCGTCGGGCCGGGCGGTAGGGCCAGACCTACCGGGAAGTCATCAAATGAACTTTGTCGGACATTCGGTTTCCGTTTTATAAAATAAACAAGTTTTTGACCGTTTTTCCGCTATCCCGTAAATTCCCACAAGAGGGCATACGGAATCATATGGCAATTTGGCGAGTCTACTGACTCTAAAACTATACCACCATCCAGTAGACTCTAATACTATACCACCACCCACTAGACTAATACTATACCACCACCCAATAGACACTAATATTATACCACGACCCAATAGACTCTGATACTATACCACCACCCAATAGACTCTAATACTATACCACCAACCAATAGACTAATATTATACCACCACCCACTAGACTAATACTATACCACCACCCAGTAGACTCTAATACTATACCATCACCTAGTAGACTCTAATACTATACCACCACCCAATAGACTCTAATACTATACCACCACCCAATAGACTCTAATACTATACCACCACCCAATAGACTCTAATATTATACCACCATCCAATAGACTCTAATACTATACCATCACCCAATAGACTAATGCTATACCACCACCCAATAGACTCTAATATTATAACACCACCCACTAGACTAATATTATGCCACCACCCAATAGACTCTAATAAATTACCAGCACCCAATAGACTCTAATACTATACCACCACCCAATAGACTCTAATACTATACCACCACCCAATAGATTCTAATACTATTCCACAACCCACTAGACTAATACTATACCACCACCCACTAGACTCTAATATTATACCACCACCCAATAGACTCTAATATTATACCACCACCCAGTAGACTCTAATACTAAACCACCACCCAATAGACTCTAATACTATACCACCACCCACTAGACTCTAATACTATACCACCACTCAATAGACTCTAATATTATAACACCACCCACTAGACTAATATTATGCCACCACCCAATAGACTCTAATAAAATACCACCACCCTATAGACTCTAATACTATAACACCACCCAATAGACTCTAATACTATACCACCACCCAGTAGACTCTAATACTATACCACCACCCAATAGACTATAATACTATACCACCACCCAATAGATTCTAATACTATTCCACCACCCAATAGACTAATACTATACCACCACCCACTAGACTCTAATATTATACCACCACCCAATAGACTCTAATATTATACCACCACCCAGTAGACTCTAATACTATACCACCATCCAGTAGACTCTAATACTATACCACCACCCACTAGACTAATACTATACCACCACCCAATAGACACTAATATTATACCACGACCCAATAGACTCTGATACTATACCACCACCCAATAGACTCTAATACTATACCATCAACCAATAGACTAATATTATACCACCACCCACTAGACTAATACTATACCACCACCCAGTAGACTCTAATACTATACCATCACCTAGTAGACTCTAATACTATACCACCACCCAATAGACTCTAATACTATACCACCACCCAATAGACTCTAATACTATACCACCACCCAATAGACTCTAATATTATACCACCATCCAATAGACTCTAATACTATACCACCACCCACTAGACTAATACTATACCACCACCCAATAGACTCTAATACTATACCATCACCTAGTAGACTCTAATACTATACCACCACCCAATAGACTCTAATACTATACCACCACCCAATAGACTCTAATACTATACCACCACCCAATAGACTCTAATACCATACCACCATCCACTAGACTAATACTATACCACCACCCAATAGACTCTAATATTATACCACCACCCAATAGACTCTAATACTATACCACCACCCAGTAGACTCTAATACTATACCACCACCCAGTAGACTCTAATACTATACCACAACCCAATAGACTCTAATACTATACCACCACCCAATAGACTCTAATATTATACCACCACCCAGTAGACTCTAATACTATACCACCACCCAATATACGCTAATACTATACCACCACCCAGTAGACTAATACTATAGCACCACCCACTAGACTAATACTATACCACCACCCAATAGACTCTAATATTATACCACCACCCAATAGACTATGATACTATACCACCACCCAGTAGGCTCTAATACTATACCACCACCCAATAGACTCTAATACTATACCACCACCCAATAGACACTAATATTATACCACCACCCAATAGACTCTAATACTATACCACAACCCAATAGACTCTAATACTATACCACCACCCAATAGACTCTAATATTATACCACCACCCAGTAGACTCTAATACTATACCACCACCCAATATACGCTAATACTATACCACCACCCATTAGACTAATACTATAGCACCACCCACTAGACTAATACTATACCACCACCCAATAGACTCTAATATTATACCACCACCCAATAGACTATAATACTATACCACCACCCAGTAGGCTCTAATACTATACCACCACCCAATAGATTCTAATACTATACCACCACCCAATAGACTCTAATACTATACCACCACCCAATAGACACTAATATTATACCACCACCCAATAGACTCTAATATTATACCACCACCCAATAGACTCTAATATTATACCACCCCCCAATAGACTCTAATATTATACCACCACCCAATAGACTCTAATACTATACCACCACCCAGTAGACTCTAATACTATACCACCAACCAATAGACTCTAATATTATACCACCACCCAATAGACTAATACTATACCACCACCCAATAGACTAATACTTTACCACCACCCAATAGACTCTAATATTATACTACCACCCAATAGACTAATACTATACCACCACCCACTAGACTAATACTATACCACCACCCAATAGACTCTAATATTATACCACCACCCAATAGACTCTAATACTATACCACCACCCACTAGACTAATACTATACAACCACCCAGTAGACTCTAATACTGTACCACCACCCAATAGACTAATACTATACCACCACCCAGTAGACTCTAATACTATACCACCAACCAATAGACTCTAATACTATACCACCACCCAATAGACTCTAATACTATACCACAACCCACTAGACTAATATTATACCACCACCCAATAGACTCAAATATTATACCACCACCCAATAGACTCTAATATTATACCACCACCCAATAGACTCTAATACTCTACAACCACCCACTAGACTCTAATACTTTACCACCACCCAATAGACTCTAATACTATACCACCAACCACTAGACTCTAATATTATACCACCACCCACTAGACTCTAATACTATACCACCACCCAATAGACTCTAATACTATACCACCACCCAATAGACTCTAATACTATACCACCACCCACTAGACTAATACTATACCACCACCCAATAGACTCTAATATTATACCACCACCCAATAGACTCTAATACTATACCACCACCCACTAGACTCTAATACTATACCACCACCCAATAGACTCTAATACTATACCACCACCCAGTAGACTCTAATACTATACCACCAACCAATAGACTCTAATACTATACCACCACCCAATAGACTCTAATACTATACCACCACCCACTAGACTAATATTATACCACCACCCAATAGACTCAAATATTATACCACCACCCAGTAGACTCTAATATTATACCACCACCCAATAGACTCTAATACTATACCACCACCCACTAGACTCTAATACTATACCACCACCCAATAGACTCTAATACTATACCACCAACCACTAGACACTAATATTATACCACCACCCAATAGACTCTAATATTATACCACCACCCAATAGACTCTAATATTATACCACCCCCCAATAGACTCTAATATTATACCACCACCCAATAGACTCTAATACTATACCACCACCCAGTAGACTCTAATACTATACCACCAACCAATAGACTCTAATATTATACCACCACCCAATAGACTAATACTATACCACCACCCAATAGACTAATACTTTACCACCACCCAATAGACTCTAATATTATACTACCACCCAATAGACTAAAACTATACCACCACCCACTAGACTAATACTATACCACCACCCAATAGACTCTAATATTATACCACCACCCAATAGTCTCTAATACTATACCACCACCCACTAGACTAATACTATACGTGCACCCAGTAGACTCTAATACTGTACCACCACCCAATAGACTAATACTATACCACCACCCAGTAGACTCTAATACTATACCACCAACCAATAGACTCTAATACTATACCACCACCCAATAGACTCTAATACTATACCACAGCCCACTGGACTAATATTATACCACCACCCAATGGACTCAAATATTATACCACCACCCAATAGCCTCTAATATTATACCACCACCCAATAGACTCTAATACTCTACAACCACCCACTAGACTCTAATACTTTACCACCACCCAATAGACTCTAATACTATACCACCAACCACTAGACTCTAATATTATACCACCACCCACTAGACTCTAATACTATACCACCACCCAATAGACTCTAATACTATACCACCACCCAATATACTCTAATACTATACCACCACCCACTAGACTAATACTATACCACCACCCAATAGACTCTAATATTATACCACCACCCAATAGACTTTAATACTATACCACCACCCACTAGACTCTAATACTATACCACCACCCAATAGACTCTAATACTATACCACCACCCAGTAGACTCTAATACTATACCACCAACCAATAGACTCTAATACTATACCACCACCCAATAGACTCTAATACTATACCACCACCCACTAGACTAATATTATACCACCACCCAATAGACTCAAATATTATACCACCACCCAATAGACTCTAATATCATACCACCACCCAATAGACTCTAATACTATACCACCACCCACTAGACTCTAATACTATACCACCACCCAATAGACTCTAATACTATACCACCAACCACTAGACTCTAATATTATACCACCACCCACTAGACTAATACTATACCACCACCCAATAGACTCTAATATTATACCACCACCCAATAGACTCTAATACTATACCACCACCCAATAGACTCTAATATTATACCACCATCCAATAGACTCTAATACTATACCACCACCCAATAGACTCTAATATTATACCACCATCCAATAGACTCTAATACTATACCACCACCCACTAGACTAATACTATACCACCACCCAATAGACTCTAATACTATACCATCACCTAGTAGACTCTAATACTATACCACCACCCAATAGACTCTAATACTATACCACCACCCAATAGACTCTAATACTATACCACCACCCAATAGACTCTAATACCATACCACCATCCACTAGACTAATACTATACCACCACCCAATAGACTCTAATATTATACCACCACCCAATAGACTCTAATACTATACCACCACCCAGTAGACTCTAATACTATACCACCACCCAGTAGACTCTAATACTATACCACAACCCAATAGACTCTAATACTATACCACCACCCAATAGACTCTAATATTATACCACCACCCAGTAGACTCTAATACTATACCACCACCCAATATACGCTAATACTATACCACCACCCAGTAGACTAATACTATAGCACCACCCACTAGACTAATACTATACCACCACCCAATAGACTCTAATATTATACCACCACCCAATAGACTATGATACTATACCACCACCCAGTAGGCTCTAATACTATACCACCACCCAATAGACTCTAATACTATACCACCACCCAATAGACACTAATATTATACCACCACCCAATAGACTCTAATACTATACCACAACCCAATAGACTCTAATACTATACCACCACCCAATAGACTCTAATATTATACCACCACCCAGTAGACTCTAATACTATACCACCACCCAATATACGCTAATACTATACCACCACCCATTAGACTAATACTATAGCACCACCCACTAGACTAATACTATACCACCACCCAATAGACTCTAATATTATACCACCACCCAATAGACTATAATACTATACCACCACCCAGTAGGCTCTAATACTATACCACCACCCAATAGATTCTAATACTATACCACCACCCAATAGACTCTAATACTATACCACCACCCAATAGACACTAATATTATACCACCACCCAATAGACTCTAATATTATACCACCACCCAATAGACTCTAATATTATACCACCCCCCAATAGACTCTAATATTATACCACCACCCAATAGACTCTAATACTATACCACCACCCAGTAGACTCTAATACTATACCACCAACCAATAGACTCTAATATTATACCACCACCCAATAGACTAATACTATACCACCACCCAATAGACTAATACTTTACCACCACCCAATAGACTCTAATATTATACTACCACCCAATAGACTAATACTATACCACCACCCACTAGACTAATACTATACCACCACCCAATAGACTCTAATATTATACCACCACCCAATAGACTCTAATACTATACCACCACCCACTAGACTAATACTATACAACCACCCAGTAGACTCTAATACTGTACCACCACCCAATAGACTAATACTATACCACCACCCAGTAGACTCTAATACTATACCACCAACCAATAGACTCTAATACTATACCACCACCCAATAGACTCTAATACTATACCACAACCCACTAGACTAATATTATACCACCACCCAATAGACTCAAATATTATACCACCACCCAATAGACTCTAATATTATACCACCACCCAATAGACTCTAATACTCTACAACCACCCACTAGACTCTAATACTTTACCACCACCCAATAGACTCTAATACTATACCACCAACCACTAGACTCTAATATTATACCACCACCCACTAGACTCTAATACTATACCACCACCCAATAGACTCTAATACTATACCACCACCCAATAGACTCTAATACTATACCACCACCCACTAGACTAATACTATACCACCACCCAATAGACTCTAATATTATACCACCACCCAATAGACTCTAATACTATACCACCACCCACTAGACTCTAATACTATACCACCACCCAATAGACTCTAATACTATACCACCACCCAGTAGACTCTAATACTATACCACCAACCAATAGACTCTAATACTATACCACCACCCAATAGACTCTAATACTATACCACCACCCACTAGACTAATATTATACCACCACCCAATAGACTCAAATATTATACCACCACCCAGTAGACTCTAATATTATACCACCACCCAATAGACTCTAATACTATACCACCACCCACTAGACTCTAATACTATACCACCACCCAATAGACTCTAATACTATACCACCAACCACTAGACACTAATATTATACCACCACCCAATAGACTCTAATATTATACCACCACCCAATAGACTCTAATATTATACCACCCCCCAATAGACTCTAATATTATACCACCACCCAATAGACTCTAATACTATACCACCACCCAGTAGACTCTAATACTATACCACCAACCAATAGACTCTAATATTATACCACCACCCAATAGACTAATACTATACCACCACCCAATAGACTAATACTTTACCACCACCCAATAGACTCTAATATTATACTACCACCCAATAGACTAAAACTATACCACCACCCACTAGACTAATACTATACCACCACCCAATAGACTCTAATATTATACCACCACCCAATAGTCTCTAATACTATACCACCACCCACTAGACTAATACTATACGTGCACCCAGTAGACTCTAATACTGTACCACCACCCAATAGACTAATACTATACCACCACCCAGTAGACTCTAATACTATACCACCAACCAATAGACTCTAATACTATACCACCACCCAATAGACTCTAATACTATACCACAGCCCACTGGACTAATATTATACCACCACCCAATAGACTCAAATATTATACCACCACCCAATAGCCTCTAATATTATACCACCACCCAATAGACTCTAATACTCTACAACCACCCACTAGACTCTAATACTTTACCACCACCCAATAGACTCTAATACTATACCACCAACCACTAGACTCTAATATTATACCACCACCCACTAGACTCTAATACTATACCACCACCCAATAGACTCTAATACTATACCACCACCCAATATACTCTAATACTATACCACCACCCACTAGACTAATACTATACCACCACCCAATAGACTCTAATATTATACCACCACCCAATAGACTTTAATACTATACCACCACCCACTAGACTCTAATACTATACCACCACCCAATAGACTCTAATACTATACCACCACCCAGTAGACTCTAATACTATACCACCAACCAATAGACTCTAATACTATACCACCACCCAATAGACTCTAATACTATACCACCACCCACTAGACTAATATTATACCACCACCCAATAGACTCAAATATTATACCACCACCCAATAGACTCTAATATCATACCACCACCCAATAGACTCTAATACTATACCACCACCCACTAGACTCTAATACTATACCACCACCCAATAGACTCTAATACTATACCACCAACCACTAGACTCTAATATTATACCACCACCCACTAGACTAATACTATACCACCACCCAATAGACTCTAATATTATACCACCACCCAATAGACTCTAATACTATACCACCACCCACTAGACTCTAATACTATACCACCACCCAATAGACTCTAATACTATACCACCACCCAGTAGACTCTAATACTATACCACCAACCAATAGACTATAATACTATACCACCACCCAATAGACTCTAATACTATACCACCACCCAATAGACTCTAATACTATACCACCACCCAATAGATTCTAATACTATTCCACCACCCACTAGACTAATACTATACCACCACCCACTAGACTCTAATATTATACCACCACCCAATAGACTCTAATATTATGCCACCACCCAGTAGACTCTAAAACTATACCACCATCCAGTAGACTCTAATACTATACCACCACCCACTAGACTAATACTATACCACCACCCAATAGACACTAATATTATACCACGACCCAATAGACTCTGATACTATACCACCACCCAATAGACTCTAATACTATACCACCAACCAATAGACTAATATTATACCACCACCCACTAGACTAATACTATACCACCACCCAGTAGACTCTAATACTATACCATCACCTAGTAGACTCTAATACTATACCACCACCCAATAGACTCTAATACTATACCACCACCCAATAGACTCTAATACTATACCACCACCCAATAGACTCTAATATTATACCACCATCCAATAGACTCTAATACTATACCATCACCCAATAGACTAATGCTATACCACCACCCAATAGACTCTAATATTATAACACCACCCACTAGACTAATATTATGCCACCACCCAATAGACTCTAATAAATTACCAGCACCCTATATACTCTAATACTATACCATCACCCAATAGACTCTAATACTATACCACCACCCAGTAGACTCTAATACTATACCACCACCCAATAGACTAATACTATACCACCACCCAATAGACTATAATATTATACCACCACCCAATAGACTCTAATACTATGCCACCACCCAATAGACTCTAATACTAAACCACCACCCAATAGACTCTAATACTATACCACCACCCAATAGATTCTAATACTATTCCACCACCCACTAGACTAATACTATACCACCACCCACTAGACTCTAATATTATACCACCACCCAATAGACTCTAATATTATACCACCACCCAATAGACTCTAATACTATACCACCATACCTTAAGGGAACATTTCGGCATTTCGTGTATGATCAGTGAAAAAGTCCATATTGCAAATGTACGGTCCCTTACTAGACGTCCGAAATCGTTTGTAAAATTTGCGGTCGGCGTCGGGCCGTGCGGTAGGGCCAGACCTACCGGGAAGTCATCAAATGAACTTTGTCGGACATTCGGTTTCCGTTTTATAAAATAAACAAGTTTTTGACCGTTTTTCCGCTATCCCGTAAATTCCCACAAGAGGGCATACGGAATCATATGGCAATTTGGCGAGTCTACTGACTCTAAAACTATACCACCATCCAGTAGACTCTAATACTATACCACCACCCACTAGACTAATACTATACCACCACCCAATAGACACTAATATTATACCACGACCCAATAGACTCTGATACTATACCACCACCCAATAGACTCTAATACTATACCACCAACCAATAGACTAATATTATACCACCACCCACTAGACTAATACTATACCACCACCCAGTAGACTCTAATACTATACCATCACCTAGTAGACTCTAATACTATACCACCACCCAATAGACTCTAATACTATACCACCACCCAATAGACTCTAATACTATACCACCACCCAATAGACTCTAATATTATACCACCATCCAATAGACTCTAATACTATACCATCACCCAATAGACTAATGCTATACCACCACCCAATAGACTCTAATATTATAACACCACCCACTAGACTAATATTATGCCACCACCCAATAGACTCTAATAAATTACCAGCACCCAATAGACTCTAATACTATACCACCACCCAATAGACTCTAATACTATACCACCACCCAATAGATTCTAATACTATTCCACCACCCACTAGACTAATACTATACCACCACCCACTAGACTCTAATATTATACCACCACCCAATAGACTCTAATATTATACCACCACCCAGTAGACTCTAATACTAAAACACCACCCAATAGACTCTAATACTATACCACCACCCACTAGACTCTAATACTATACCACCACTCAATAGACTCTAATATTATAACACCACCCACTAGACTAATATTATGCCACCACCCAATAGACTCTAATAAAATAACACCACCCTATAGACTCTAATACTATAACACCACCCAATAGACTCTAATACTATACCACCACCCAGTAGACTCTAATACTATACCACCACCCAATAGACTATAATACTATACCACCACCCAGTAGACTCTAATACTATACCACCATCCAGTAGACTCTAATACTATACCACCACCCACTAGACTAATACTATACCACCACCCAATAGACACTAATATTATACCACGACCCAATAGACTCTGATACTATACCACCACCCAATAGACTCTAATACTATACCATCAACCAATAGACTAATATTATACCACCACCCACTAGACTAATACTATACCACCACCCAGTAGACTCTAATACTATGCCATCACCTAGTAGACTCTAATACTATACCACCACCCAATAGACTCTAATACTATACCACCACCCAATAGACTCTAATACTATACCACCACCCAATAGACTCTAATATTATACCACCATCCAATAGACTCTAATACTATACCACCACCCACTAGACTAATACTATACCACCACCCAATAGACACTAATATTATACCACGACCCAATAGACTCTGATACTATACCACCACCCAATAGACTCTAATACTATACCATCAACCAATAGACTAATATTATACCACCACCCACTAGACTAATACTATACCACCACCCATTAGACTCTAATACTATACCACCACCCAATAGACTCTAATACTATACCACCACCCAATAGACTCTAATACTATACCACCACCCAATAGACTCTAATACTATACCACCATCCACTAGACTAATACTATACCACCACCCAATAGACTCTAATATTATACCTCCACCCAATAGACTCTAATATTATACCACCACCAAATAGACTCTAATAATATACCACCACCCAGTAGACTCTAATACTATACCACCACCCAGTAGACTAATACTATACCACCACCCACTAGACTAATACTATACCACCACCCAATAGACACTAATATTATACAACGACCCAATAGACTCTAATACTATACCACCAACCAATAGACTAATATTATACCACCACCCACTAGACTAATACTATACCACCACCCAGTAGACTCTAATACTATACCACCACCCAGTAGACTAATACTATACCACCACCCACTAGACTCTAATGCTATACCACCACCCAGTAGACTCTAATACTATACCACCACCCAGTAGACTCTAATACTATACCACCACCCAGTAGACTCTAATACTATACCACCACCCAATAGACTCTAATACTATACCACCACCCATTAGACTCTAATATTATACCACCAACCAATAGACTCTAATACTATACCACCACCCACTAGACTAATACTATTCCACCACCCAATAGACTCTAATACTATACCACCACCCAATAGACTAATACTATACCACCACCCAATAGACTAATACTATACCACCACCCAATATACTCTAATACTATACCACCTCCCAATAGACTCTAATACTATACCACCACCCAATAGACTAATACTAAACCACCACCCAGTAGACTCTAATACTATACCACCACCCAATAGACTCTAATATTATACCACCACCCAATAGACTCTAATATTATACCACCACCCAATAGACTCCAATACTATACCACCACCCAGTAGACTCTAATACTATACCACCACCTAATAGACTAATACTATACCACCACCCAATATACTCTATTACTATACCACCTCCCAATAGACTCTAATACTATACCACCACCCAAGAGACTCTAATACTATACCACCACCCACTAGACTCTAATACTATACCACCACCCAATAGACTCTAAAACTATACCACCACCCAATAGACTCTAATACTATACCACCACCCACTAGACTCGAATACTATACCACCACCCAATAGACTCTAATACTATACCACCACCCAATAGACTCTAATACTATACCACCACCCAATATACTCTAATACTATACCACCACCCACTAGACTAATACTATACCACCCCCAATAGACTCTAATACTATACCACCACCCAGTAGACTCTAATACTATACCACCACCCAGTAGACTCTAATACTATAGCACCACCCAATAGACTCTAATATTATACCACCACCCAATAGACTCTAATACTATACCACCACCCAGTAGACTCTAATACTATACCACCACCCAATCGACTCTAATACTATACCACCAACCAATAGGCTCTAATACTATTCCACCAACCAATAGACTCTAATACTATACCATCACCCAATAGACTAATACTATACCACCACCCAATAGACTCTAATATTATACCACCACCCACTAGACTAATACTATACCACCACCCATTAGACTAATACTATACCACCACCCAATAGACTCTAATACTATACCACCACCCAATAGACTAATACTATACCACCACCCAATATACTCTAATACTATACCACCTCCCAATAGACTCTAATACTATACCACCACCCAATAGACTAATACTAAACCACCACCTAGTAGACTCTAATACTATACCACCACCCAATAGACTCTAATATTATACCACCACCCAATAGACTCTAATACTATACCACCACCCAGTAGACTCTAATACTATACCACCACCCACTAGACTAATATTATACCACCACCCAATAGACTCAAATATTATACCACCACCCAATAGACTCTAATATTATACCACCACCCAATAGACTCTAATACTATACCACCACCCACTAGACTCTAATACTTTACCACCACCCAATAGACTCTAATACTATACCACCAACCACTAGACTCTAATATTATACCACCACCCACTAGACTCTAATACTATACCACCACCCAATATACTCTAATACTATACCACCACCCAATAGACTCTAATACTATACCACCACCCAATAGACTAATACTAAACCACCACCTAGTAGACTCTAATACTATACCACCACCCAATAGACTCTAATATTATACCACCACCCAATAGACTCTAATACTATACCACCACCCAGTAGACTCTAATACTATACCACCACCTAATAGACTAATACTATACCACCACCCAGTAGACTCTAATACTATACCACCACCCAATAGACTCTAATATTATACCACCACCCAATAGACTAATACTATACCACCACCCAATAGACGCTAATACTATACCACCACCCAGTAGACTAATACTATACCACCACCCACTAGACTCTAATGCTATACCACCACCCAGTAGACTCTAATACTATACCACCACCCAATAGACTCTAATACTATACCACCACCCAGTAGACTCTAATACTATACCACCACCCAGTAGACTCTAATACTATAACACCACCTAATAGACTAATATTCTACCACCACCCAATATATTGTGGTAAAATATTAGAGTCTGTATTTCTACCTCATGAAGCTGGTTGAGAGAACTCCAAGGGTGTGCAATGCTGTCATCAAGGCAAAGGGTGTTTATTTTGAAGAATCTCAAGTATAAAATATATTTTTATAGAACACTTTTTTTTTTAGTTACTACATGATTCCATGTGTTATTTCATAGGTTTGATGTCTTCACTATTATTCTACAATGTAGAAAATAGTAAAAATAAACAAAAACCCTGGAATGAGTAGGTGTGTCCACACTTTTGACTGGCACTTTATACATATATATATTTTTTTCTTAAGTCTCCTAGATATAGGACAGACTCTTCAAAACATCATTTATTTTTGGACTGTCTGTTTTGCCATTGTTGAATATGTTTTGCGATGCGTTTCTATAGGCTATAGTAGTAAAGGCCAAATTCAATATTTTGGAAAGAAAACATTTTTATTTAAGAAATGTTGCTACCTAAAGGGATTCTTGAACTTCAAAATCAAATGGCTAAGTGATCCATGGTTTGACATCTTAAAACGATTCCTTATGTCAGTTGTCCATCGGACCTTTCAAAATACAACTAAGAAATCTTCTTGTTATTCTTTTCTCCTCTGTAAAGAGACCACCACTCTACCTGACACTGCCACACCGACCCTGCCACGTTTAGAGGATACCACCGCTGCCCAAAGAGGAGAGGGTAAATATATACTCTCACCCTGCCACGTTTAGAGGATACCACCGCTGCCCAAAGAGGAGAGGGTAAATATATACTCTCACCCTGCCACGTTTAGAGGATACCACCGCTGCCCAAAGAGGAGAGGGTAAATATATACTCTCACCCTGCCACGTTTAGAGGAGAGGGTAAATATATACTCTCACCCTGCCACGTTTAGAGGAGAGGGTAAATATATACTCTCACCCTGCCACGTTTAGAGGAGAGGGTAAATATATACTCTCACCCTGCCACGTTTAGAGGAGA
>NC_092149.1:88437269-88497269 GCF_045791955.1 Oncorhynchus clarkii lewisi
GTGTTTAAACAAGTACATTAGTCTAGATACAGTAGCTAGCTCCTCTGAGGAATGGGGTCCTCCCCAGCGCAGGAAACACACACACATAGACACATGTTAGTCTCTCTCAGTCCACGGGGCCGCCAGGGCCCTGAAAGAGTTCATTCCCAGTAGAGCGCAATTAACTCCAGCAGATAATCTATTCCAGTGGAAATCAAATCCTCCCAGCTGTGCCTTCCTGCCCTTCAGATAGTTACCTCACAGGCAGAGTGTGTGTTTGATACCTTGCAGGCAGATCACTTTATGCTAAATAGTTCTTTCCAAATAAATTAACATTTAATTTCTACTTTATACATTTCTTCCCAGGATCAAACAGAAAAAGTTTTGACCGTATTAATTAAAGACAAGAGCTATTTAGTATGTCCCAAACGGTTCACTATTCTCTAAATGTCTCCTATAGGGCCCTGGTCAACAGTAGTGCACTATGTGAGGAATAGGGTGCCATTTTGAACACGCTCATGGTGCAGAAATATTTAGTTACCTCCTCATCAACCTTGATTATTATAATTCATTCATTTTGATGTGTTTCTAGTTTATAAAAGTGTTATCAGACTGGGAAATAACTTCTGCAAAAAAATTATCAGCAATTCAGCACTTCTGTACTGTAGATGGTTGTTGGCAGCTGCGTGTGTGTGTGTGAGAGAGAGAGAGAGAGAGAGAGAGAGAGAGAGAGAGAGAGAGACATAGAGAGAGAGAGAGACACACACAGAGAGAGACACACACACAGAGCGAGACACACAGAGAGAGAGAGAGAGAGAGACACACACAGAGAGAGACAGAGAGACACACACAGAGAGACAGAGAGAGAGACAGAGAGAGAGAGAGAGACAGAGAGAGAGAGAGAGAGAGAGAGAGAAAGAGAGACAGACAGACAGACAGAGAGAGAGAGAGACAGAGAGAGAGAGACAGAGAGAGAGAGAGAGAGAAAGAGAGAGACAGACAGAGAAAGAGAGAGACAGACACAGAGAGAGAGACACAGAGACACAGAGAGAGAGAGAGATTCTGGGGTGAGATGAGGTGTACTTAGAGAGATGCTGGCAGCTGTGTGAGAGATGATAACGATGAGGGGAGATGAGAGTGTTGCAGGTATAGGTGGTTAATCACAGTTGTCATATTAGATCATGCAGAAACATCTCTGGAGAACTACTTCCCCATCCCTCCTTCTCCTCCCTCTCCTCCCATCCCTCCTTATCCTCCCTCTCCTCCCATCACTCCCCCTCCTCCCTCTCCTCCCATCCCTCCCTCTCTTCCCCCTCATCCTTCTCCTCCCTATCCTCCTTCTCCTCCCATCCCTCCCTCCTCCCTCTCCTCCCCCTCTCCTCCTCCCTCTCCTCCCATCACTCCCCCTCCTCCCTCTCCTCCCCACTCCCCCTCCTCCCTCTCCTCCCCCTCCCTCTCCTCCCATCCCTCCCTCTCCTCTCCCTCATCCCTCTCCTCCCATCCCTCCCTCTCCTCCTTCTCCTCCCTCTCCTCCTTCTCCTCCTTCTCCTCCCATCCCTCCCTCCTCCCTCTCCTCCCATCACTCCCCCTCCTCCCTCTCCTCCCATCCATCCCTCTCCTCCCTCTCCTCCCTCTCCTCCTTCTCCTCCCATCCCTCCCTCTCCTCCTTCTCCTCCCTCTCCTCCTTCTCCTCCCTCTCCTCCTTCTCCTCCTTCTCCTCCTTCTCCTCCCTCTCCTCCTTCTCCTCCCATCCCTCCCTCCTCCCTCTCCTCCCATCACTCCCCCTCCTCCCTCTCCTCCCATCCCTCCCTCTCCTCCCTCTCCTCCCTCTCCTCCTTCTCCTCCTTCTCCTCCCATCCCTCCCTCTCCTCCTTCTCCTCCCTCTCCTCCTTCTCCTCCCTCTCCTCCCTCTCCTCCTTCTCCTCCTTCTCCTCCTTCTCCTCCTTCTCCTCCCTCTCCTCCTTCTCCTCCCATCCCTCCATCCTCCATCTACTCCCTCTCCCCCTTCCTCCCTCTCCTCCTTCTCCTCCCATCCCTCCCTCCTCCCTCTCCTCCCCCTCCTCTCTCTCCTCCCATCCCTCCCTCTCCTCCCTCTCCTCCCTCTCCTCCTTCTCCTCCTTCTCCTCCCATCCCTCCCTCTCCTCCTTCTCCTCCCTCTCCTCCCTCTCCTCCTTCTCCTCCCCCTCCTCCTTCTCCTCCCTCTCCTCCTTCTCCTCCCTCTCCTACCCCTCATCCTTCTCCTCCCTCTCCTCCTTCTCCTCCCATCCCTCCCTCTCCTCCCTCTCCTCCCTCTCCTCCCTCTCCTCCTTCTCCTCCCCCTCCTCCTTCTCCTCCTTCTCCTCCCTCTCACCCTTCTCCTTCCATCCCTCCCTCTCCTCCCTCTCCTCCCTCTCCTCCTTCTCCTCCCTCTCCTCCTCCTCCTCCCTCTCCTCCTTCTCCTCCTTCTCCTCCCTCTCCTCCTTCTCCTCCTTCTCCTCCTTCTCCTCCCTCTCCTCCTTCTCCTCCTTCTCCTCCCTCTCCTCCCTCTCCTTCTCCTCCCATCCCTCCCTCTCCTCCCTCTCCTCCTTCTCCTCCCCCTCCTCCTTCTCCTCCTTCTCCTCCCTCTCCTCCTTCTCCTCCCATCCCTCCCTCTCCTCCTTCTCCTCCTTCTCCTCCCTCTCCTCCCTCTCCTTCTCCTCCCATCCCTCCCTCTCCTCCTTCTCCTCCCTCTCCTCCCTCTCCTCCTTCTCCTCCCCCTCCTCCTTCTCCTCCTTCTCCTCCCTCTCCTCCTTCTCCTCCCATCCCTCCCTCTCCTCCCTCTCCTCCTTCTCCTCCCTCTCCTCCTTCTCCTCCCTCTCCTCCCTCTCCTCCCTCTCCTCCTTCTCCTCCTTCTCCTCCCTCTCCTCCTTCTCCTCCCATCCCTCCCTCTCCTTCTCCTCCCATCCCTCCCTCTCCTCCCTCTCCTCCTTATCCTCCCTCTCCTCCCTCTCCTTCTCCTCCCATCCCTCCCTCTCCTAATTGTCTTTTTTCTACCTCTGAAGTGTGAAACCTATTGCTATCGATAAAAACCCATTTACACCAACTAGGTGTTCTCTCCCGGCCCAGCCCTGTCTCAGGGTGAGTCCCAAATGACAGCCTGCTCCCTCTATAACCCTCTATAACCCTCTATAACCCTGAGTCCCAAATGGTAGTTTGCTCCCTCTATAACCCTCTATAACCCTCTATAACCCTCTATAACCGTCTATAACCCTCTATAACCCTCTATAACCCTGAGTCCCAAATGGTAGTTTGCTCCCTCTATAACCCTCTATAACCCTCTATAACCCTCTATAACCGTCTATATCCCTCTATAACCCTCTATAACCCTGAGTCCCAAATGGTACACGGCTCCTTCTATAACCCCGAGTCCCAAATGGTAGCCTGCTCCCTCTATAACCCTCTATAACCCTCTATAACCCTGAGTCCCAAATGGTAGCATGCTCCCTCTATTACCCTCTATAACCCTGAGTCCCAAATGACAGCCTGCTCCCTCTATAACCCTCTATAACCCTCTATAACCTTCTATAACCCTGAGTCCGAAATGACAGCCTGCTCCCTCTATAACCCTCTATAACCATCTATAACCCTTAGTCCCAAATGACAGCCTGCTCCCTCTATAACCCTCTATAACCCTGAGTCCCAAATGACAGCCTGCTCGCTCTATAACCCTCTATAACCCTCTATAACCCTCTATAACCCTGAGTCCCAAATGGTAGCCTGTTCCCAATATAACCCTGAGTCCCAAATGACAGCCTGCTCCCTCTATAACCCTCTATAAACCTCTATAACCATGATTCCCAAATGACAGCCTGCTCCCTCTATAACACTGAGTCCCAAATGGTAGCCTGCTCCCTATATAACCCTCTATAACCCTCTATAACCCTCTATAACCCTGAGTCCAATATGACAGCCTGCTCCCTCAATAACCCTGAGTCCCAAATGACAGCCTGCTCCCTCTATGACCCTCTATAACCCTCTATAACCATGATTCCCAAATGACAGCCTGCTCCCCCTATAACCCTGAGTCCCATATGACAGCCTGCTCCCTCTATAACCCTGAGTCCCAAATGACAGCCTGCTCCCTCTATGACCCTCTATAACCCTCTATAACCATGATTCCCAAATGACAGCCTGCTCCCTCTATAACACTGAGTCCCAAATGGTAGCCTGCTCCCTCTATAACCCTCTATAACCCTAAGTCCCAAATGGTTGCCTGCTCCCTCTATAACCCTCTATAACCCTCTATAACCCTGAGTCCCATATGCCAGCCTGCTCCCTCTATAACCCTGAGTCCCAAATGACAGCCTGCTCCCTCTATAACCCTCTATAACCCTCTATAACTCTGAGTCCCAAATGACAGCCTGCTCCCTCAATAACCCTCTATAACCCTGAGTCCCAAATGACAGCCTGCTCCCTCTATAACCCTCTATAACCCTCTATAGCCCTGAGTCCCAAATGACAGCCTGCTCCCTCTATAACCCTCTATAACCCTCTATAACCCTCTATAACCCTGAGTCCCAAATGACAGCCTGCTCCCTCTATAACCCTGAGTCCAAAATGACAACCTGCTCCCTCTATAACCCTCTATAACCCTCTATAACCCTCTATAGCCATCTATAACCATCTATAACCCTCTATAACCCTGAGTCCCAAATGGTTGCCTGCTCCCTCTATAACTCTCTATAACCCTCTATAACCCTGAGTCCCAAATGACAGCCTGCTCCCTCTATAACCCTGAGTCCCAAATGACAGCCTGCTCCCTCTATAACCCTCTATAACCCTCTATAACTCTGAGTCCCAAATGACAGCCTGCTCCCTCTATAACCCTCTATAACCCTGAGTCCCAAATGACAGCCTGCTCCCTCTATAACCCTCTATTACCCTCTATAACCCTGAGTCCCAAAAGGTAGTTTGCTCCCTCTATAACCCTCTATAACCCTCTATAACCCTCTATAACCCTGAGTCCCAAATGACAGCCTGCTCCCTCTATAACCCTGAGTCCCAAATGACAGCCTGCTCCCTCTTTAACCCTCTATAACCCTCTATAACCCTCTATAACCGTCTATAACCCTCTATAACCCTCTATAACCCTGAGTCCCAAATGACAGCCTGCTCCCTCTATAACCCTCTATAACCCTCTATAACTCTGAGTCCCAAATGACAGCCTGCTCCCTCTATAACCCTCTATAACCCTCTATAGCCCTGAGTCCCAAATGACAGCCTGCTCCCTCTATAACCCTCTATAACCCTGAGTCCCAAATGGTAGCCTGCTCCCTCTATAACCCTCTATAACCCTCTATAACCCTGAGTCCCAAATGGTAGCATGCTCCCTCTATTACCCTCTATAACCCTCTATAACCCTCTATAACCCTGAGTCCCAAATGGTAGCCTGCTCCCTCTATAACCCTCTATAACCCTCTATAACCCTGAGTCCCAAATGGTAGCATGCTCCCTCTATTACCCTCTATAACCCTCTATAACCTTCTATAACCCTGAGTCCCAAATGACAGCCTGCTCCCTCTATAACCCTCTATAAACTTCTATAACCCTGAGTCCCAAATGACAGCCTGCTCCCTCTATAACCCTCTATAACCATCTATAACCCTTAGTCCCAAATGACAGCCTGCTCCCTCTATAACCCTCTATAACCCTGAGTCCCAAATGACAGCCTGCTCCCTCTATAACCCTCTATAACCCTCTATAACCCTGAGTCCCAAATGGTAGCCTGCTCCCTATATAACCCTCTATAACCCTCTATAACCCTCTATAACCCTGAGTCCCATATGACAGCCTCTATAACCCTGAGTCCCAAATGGTTGCCTGCTCCCTCTATAACCCTCTATAACCCTGAGTCCCATATGACAGCCTGCTCCCTCTATAACCCTGAGTCCCAAATGACAGCCTGCTCCCTCTATAACCCTCTATAACCCTCTATAACTCTGAGTCCCAAATGACAGCCTGCTCCCTCTATAACCCTATATAACCCTGAGTCCCAAATGACAGCCTGCTCCCTCTATAACCCTCTATAACCCTCTATAACCCTGAGTCCCAAATGGTATCCTGCTCCCTCTATTGCCCTCTATAACCCTCTATAACCCTCTATAACCCTGAGTCCCAAATGACAGCCTGCTCCCTCTATAACCCTGAGTCCCAAATGACAGCCTGCTCCCTCTATAACCCTCTATAACCCTCTATAACTCTGAGTCCCAAATGACAGCCTGCTCCCTCTATAACCCTCTATAACCCTGAGTCCCAAATGACAGCCTGCTCCCTCTATAACCCTCTATTACCCTCTATAACCCTGAGTCCCAAAAGGTAGTTTGCTCCCTCTATAACCCTCTATAACCCTCTATAACCCTCTATAACCCTGAGTCCCAAATGACAGCCTGCTCCCTCTATAACCCTGAGTCCCAAATGACAGCCTGCTCCCTCTTTAACCCTCTATAACCCTCTATAACCCTCTATAACCGTCTATAACCCTCTATAACCCTCTATAACCCTGAGTCCCAAATGGTAGCCTGCTCCCTCTATAACCCTCTATAACCCTCTATAACCCTGAGTCCCAAATGGTAGCATGCTCCCTCTTTTACCCTCTATAACCCTCTATAACCCTCTATAACCCTGAGTCCCAAATGGTAGCCTGCTCCCTCTATAACCCTCTATAACCCTCTATAACCCTGAGTCCCAAATGGTAGCATGCTCCCTCTATTACCCTCTATAACCCTCTATAACCTTCTATAACCCTGAGTCCCAAATGACAGCCTGCTCCCTCTATAACCCTCTATAAACTTCTATAACCCTGAGTCCCAAATGACAGCCTGCTCCCTCTATAACCCTCTATAACCATCTATAACCCTTAGTCCCAAATGACAGCCTGCTCCCTCTATAACCCTCTATAACCCTGAGTCCCAAATGACAGCCTGCTCCCTCTATAACCCTCTATAACCCTCTATAACCCTGAGTCCCAAATGGTAGCCTGCTCCCTATATAACCCTCTATAACCCTCTATAACCCTCTATAACCCTGAGTCCCATATGACAGCCTCTATAACCCTGAGTCCCAAATGGTTGCCTGCTCCCTCTATAACCCTCTATAACCCTGAGTCCCATATGACAGCCTGCTCCCTCTATAACCCTGAGTCCCAAATGACAGCCTGCTCCCTCTATAACCCTCTATAACCCTCTATAACTCTGAGTCCCAAATGACAGCCTGCTCCCTCTATAACCCTATATAACCCTGAGTCCCAAATGACAGCCTGCTCCCTCTATAACCCTCTATAACCCTCTATAACCCTGAGTCCCAAATGGTATCCTGCTCCCTCTATTGCCCTCTATAACCCTCTATAACCCTCTATAACCCTGAGTCCCAAATGACAGCCTGCTCCCTCTATTACCCTCTATAACCCTCTATAGCCCTGAGTCCCAAATGACAGCCTGCTCCCTCTATAACCCTCTATAACGCTCTATAACCATGAGTCCCAAATGACAGCCTGCTCCCTCTATAACACTGAGTCCCAAATGGTTGCCTGCTCCCTCTATAACCCTCTATAACCCTGAGTCCCAAATGACAGCCTGCTCCCTCTATAACCCTCTATAACCCTCTATAACCCTGAGTCCCAAATGGTATCCTGCTCCCTCTATTACCCTTTTTAACCCTCTATAACCCTCTATAACCCTGAGTCCCAAATGACAGCCTGCTCCCTCTATTACCCTCTATAACCCTCTATAACCCTCTATAGCCCTGAGTCCCAAATGACAGCCTGCTCCCTCTATAACCCTCTATAACCCTCTATAACCCTGAGTCCCAAATGGTAGCCACACACCACCCCTACCCTCCCTACAACCTTCCACACACCACCCCTACCCTCCCAACTACCTTCCACACACCACCCCTACCCTCCCTACAACCTTCCACATACCACCCCACCACTCCTACGCTCCCTACTACCTTCCACACACCACCCCTACCCTCCCAAATGACAGCCTGCTCCCTCTATAACCCTCTATAACCCTGAGTCCCAAATGACAGCCTGCTCCCTCTATAACCCTCTAAAACCCTCTATAACCCTGAGTCCCAAATGGTATCCTGCTCCCTCTATTACCCTCTATAACCCTCTATAGCCCTCTATAACTCTGAGTCCCAAATGACAGCCTGCTCCCTCTATAACCCTGAGTCCCAAATGACAGCCTGCTCCCTCTTTAACCCTCTATAACCCTCTATAACCCTCTATAACCGTCTATAACCCTCTATAACCCTCTATAACCCTGAGTCCCAAATGGTAGCCTGCTCCCTCTATAACCCTCTATAACCCTCTATAACCCTGAGTCCCAAATGGTAGCATGCTCCCTCTTTTACCCTCTATAACCCTCTATAACCCTCTATAACCCTGAGTCCCAAATGGTAGCCTGCTCCCTCTATAACCCTCTATAACCCTCTATAACCCTGAGTCCCAAATGGTAGCATGCTCCCTCTATTACCCTCTATAACCCTCTATAACCTTCTATAACCCTGAGTCCCAAATGACAGCCTGCTCCCTCTATAACCCTCTATAAACTTCTATAACCCTGAGTCCCAAATGACAGCCTGCTCCCTCTATAACCCTCTATAACCATCTATAACCCTTAGTCCCAAATGACAGCCTGCTCCCTCTATAACCCTCTATAACCCTGAGTCCCAAATGACAGCCTGCTCCCTCTATAACCCTCTATAACCCTCTATAACCCTGAGTCCCAAATGGTAGCCTGCTCCCTATATAACCCTCTATAACCCTCTATAACCCTCTATAACCCTGAGTCCCATATGACAGCCTCTATAACCCTGAGTCCCAAATGGTTGCCTGCTCCCTCTATAACCCTCTATAACCCTGAGTCCCATATGACAGCCTGCTCCCTCTATAACCCTGAGTCCCAAATGACAGCCTGCTCCCTCTATAACCCTCTATAACCCTCTATAACTCTGAGTCCCAAATGACAGCCTGCTCCCTCTATAACCCTATATAACCCTGAGTCCCAAATGACAGCCTGCTCCCTCTATAACCCTCTATAACCCTCTATAACCCTGAGTCCCAAATGGTATCCTGCTCCCTCTATTGCCCTCTATAACCCTCTATAACCCTCTATAACCCTGAGTCCCAAATGACAGCCTGCTCCCTCTATTACCCTCTATAACCCTCTATAGCCCTGAGTCCCAAATGACAGCCTGCTCCCTCTATAACCCTCTATAACGCTCTATAACCATGAGTCCCAAATGACAGCCTGCTCCCTCTATAACACTGAGTCCCAAATGGTTGCCTGCTCCCTCTATAACCCTCTATAACCCTGAGTCCCAAATGACAGCCTGCTCCCTCTATAACCCTCTATAACCCTCTATAACCCTGAGTCCCAAATGGTATCCTGCTCCCTCTATTACCCTTTTTAACCCTCTATAACCCTCTATAACCCTGAGTCCCAAATGACAGCCTGCTCCCTCTATTACCCTCTATAACCCTCTATAACCCTCTATAGCCCTGAGTCCCAAATGACAGCCTGCTCCCTCTATAACCCTCTATAACCCTATATAACCCTGAGTCCCAAATGGTAGCCACACACCACCCCTACCCTCCCTACAACCTTCCACACACCACCCCTACCCTCCCAACTACCTTCCACACACCACCCCTACCCTCCCTACAACCTTCCACATACCACCCCACCACTCCTACGCTCCCTACTACCTTCCACACACCACCCCTACCCTCCCAAATGACAGCCTGCTCCCTCTATAACCCTCTATAACCCTGAGTCCCAAATGACAGCCTGCTCCCTCTATAACCCTCTAAAACCCTCTATAACCCTGAGTCCCAAATGGTATCCTGCTCCCTCTATTACCCTCTATAACCCTCTATAGCCCTCTATAACTCTGAGTCCCAAATGACAGCCTGCTCCCTCTATTACCCTCTATAACCCTCTATAACCCTCTATAGCCCTGAGTCCCAAAGGGTAGCCTGCTCCCTCTATAACCCTCTATAACCCTCTATAACCCTGAGTCCCAAATGGTAGCATGCTCCCTCTATTACCCTCTATAACCCTGAGTCCCAAATGACAGCCTGCTCCCTCTATAACCCTCTATTACCCTCTATAACTCTGAGTCCAAAATGACAGCCTGCTCCCTCTATAAACCTGAGTCCCAAATGACAGCCTGCTCCCTCTATAACCCTCTATAACCCTCTATAACCCTGAGTCCCAAATGGTAGCCACACACCACCCCTACCCTCCCTACAACCTTCCACACACCACCCCACCACCCCTACCATCTTCCACATAACACCCCTACTACCTTCCACACACCACCCCTACCCTCCCTACAACCTTCCACACACCACCCCTACCCTCCCTACTACCTTCCACACACCACCCCTACCTTCCCTACAAATTTTCACACACCACCACTACCCTCAATACTACCTTCCACACACCATCCCTACCCTCCCTACAACCTTCCACACACCACCCCTACCCTCCCTACAACCTTCCACACACCACCCCACCACTCCTACCCTCCCTACTACCTTCCACACACCACCCCTACCCTCCCTACAACCTTCCACACCCCACCGATACCCCCCCTACCCTCCCTACTACCTTCCACACACCACCCCTACCCTCCCTACTACCTTCCAGACACCACCCCTACCCTCCCTACTACCTTCCACACACCACCCCTACCCTCCCTACTACCTTCCAGACACCACCCCTACCCTCCCTACTACCTTCCACACACCACCCCTACCCTCCCTACTACCTTCCACACACCACCCCTACCCTCCCTACAACCTTCCACATACCACCCCACCACTCCTATGCTCCCTACTACCTTCCACACACCACCCCTACCCTCCCAAATGACAGCCTGCTCCCTCTATAACCCTCTATAACCCTGAGTCCCAAATGACAGCCTGCTCCCTCTATAACCCTCTATAACCCTCTATAACCCTGAGTCCCAAATGGTATCCTGCTCCCTCTATTACCCTCTATAACCCTCTATAACCCTCTATAACTCTGAGTCCCAAATGACAGCCTGCTCCCTCTATTACCCTCTATAACCCTCTATAACCCTCTATAGCCCTGAGTCCCAAATGGTAGCCTGCTCCCTCTATAACCCTCTATAACCCTCTATAACCCTGAGTCCCAAATGGTAGCATGCTCCCTCTATTACCCTCTGTAACCCTGAGTCCCAAATGACAGCCTGCTCCCTCTATAACCCTCTATAACCCTCTATAACCCTGAGTCCCAAATGGTAGCCACACACCACCCCTACCCTCCCTACAACCTTCCACACACCACCCCTACCCTCCCAACTACCTTCCACACACCACCCCTACCCTCCCTACAACCTTCCACATACCACCCCACCACTCCTACGCTCCCTACTACCTTCCACACACCACCCCTACCCTCCCAAATGACAGCCTGCTCCCTCTATAACCCTCTATAACCCTGAGTCCCAAATGACAGCCTGCTCCCTCTATAACCCTCTATAACCCTCTATAACCCTGAGTCCCAAATGGTATCCTGCTCCCTCTATTACCCTCTATAACCCTCTATAGCCCTCTATAACTCTGAGTCCCAAATGACAGCCTGCTCCCTCTATTACCCTCTATAACCCTCTATAACCCTCTATAGCCCTGAGTCCCAAATGGTAGCCTGCTCCCTCTATAACCCTCTATAACCCTCTATAACCCTGAGTCCCAAATGGTAGCATGCTCCCTCTATTACCCTCTATAACCCTGAGTCCCAAATGACAGCCTGCTCCCTCTATAACCCTCTATTACCCTCTATAACTCTGAGTCCCAAATGACAGCCTGCTCCCTCTATAAACCTGAGTCCCAAATGACAGCCTGCTCCCTCTATAACCCTCTATAACCCTCTATAACCCTGAGTCCCAAATGGTAGCCACACACCACCCCTACCCTCCCTACAACCTTCCACACACCACCCCACCACCCCTACCATCTTCCACATAACACCCCTACTACCTTCCACACACCACCCCTACCCTCCCTACAACCTTCCACACACCACCCCTACCCTCCCTACCTCTATAACCCTCTACAACCCTCTATAACCCTGAGTCCCAAAAGGTAGTTTGCTCCCTCTATAACCCTCTATAACCCTCTATAACCCTCTATAACCCTGAGTCCCATATGACAGCCTGCTCCCTCTATAACCCTGAGTCCCAAATGACAGCCTGATCCCTCTATAACCCTCTATAACCCTCTATAACTCTGAGTCCCAAATGACAGCCTGCTCCCTCTATAACCCTCTATAACCCTGAGTCCCAAATGACAGCCTGCTCCCTCTATAACCCTCTATAACCCTGAGTCCCAAATGACAGCCTGCTCCCTCTATAACCCTCTATAACCCTCTATAACCCTTAGTCCCAAATGGTATCCTGCTCCCTCTATTACCCTTTTTAACCATCTATAACCCTCTATAACCCTGAGTCCCAAATGACAGCCTGCTCCCTCTATTACCCTCTATAACCCTCTATAACCCTCTATAGCCCTGAGTCCCAAATGACAGCCTGCTCCCTCTATAACCCTGAGTCCCAAATGACAGCCTGCTCCCTCTATAACCACCCCTACCCTCCCTACAGCCTTCCACATACCACCCCTACCCTCCCTACTACCTTCAATCCACCACCCCTACCCTCCCTACTACCTTCCACACACCACCCCTACCCTCCCTACTACTTTCCACACACCACCACTACCCTCCCTACAACCTTCCACACCCCACTCATACCACCCCTACCCTCCCTACTACCTTCCACACACCACCCCTACCCTCCCTACAACCTTCCACACACCACCCATACCATCCCTACCCTCCCTACAACCTTCCACACACCACCCATACCCTCCCTACTACCTTCCACACACCACCCATACCCTCCCTACTACCTTCCACACACCACCCCTACCCTCCTTACCACCTTCCACACACCACCCCTACCCTCCTTACCACCTTCCACACACCACCCCTACCCTCCCTACAACCTTCCACACACCACCCCACCACCCCTACCATCTTCCACATAACACCCCTACTACCTTCCACACACCACCTCTACCCTCCCTACAACCTTCCACACACCACCCCTACCCTCCCTACCACCTTCCACACACCACCCCTACCCTCCCTACCACCTTCCACAAACCACCCCTACCCTCAATACTACCTTCCACACATCATCCCTACCCTCCCTACAACCTTCCACACACCACCCCTACCCTCCCTACTACCTTCCACACACCACCCCTACCTTCCCTACAACCTTTCACACACCACCACTACCCTCAATACTACCTTCCACACACCATCCCTACCCTCCCTACAACCTTCCACACACCACCCCTACCCTCCCTACAACCTTCCACACACCACCCCACCACTCCTACCCTCCCTACTACCTTCCACACACCACCCCTACCCTCCCTACAACCTTCCACACCCCACCGATACCCCCCCTACCCTCCCTACTACCTTCCACACACCACCCCTACCCTCCCTACTACCTTCCAGACACCACCCCTACCCTCCCTACTACCTTCCACACACCACCCCTACCCTCCCTACTACCTTCCAGACACCACCCCTACCCTCCCTACTACCTTCCACACACCACCCCTACCCTCCCTACTACCTTCCACACACCACCCCTACCCTCCCTACAACCTTCCACCTACCACCCCACCACTCCTACGCTCCCTACTACCTTCCACACACCACCCCTACCCTCCCAAATGACAGCCTGCTCCCTCTATAACCCTCTATAACCCTGAGTCCCAAATGACAGCCTGCTCCCTCTATAACCCTCTATAACCCTCTATAACCCTGAGTCCCAAATGGTATCCTGCTCCCTCTATTACCCTCTATAACCCTCTATAACCCTCTATAACTCTGAGTCCCAAATGACAGCCTGCTCCCTCTATTACCCTCTATAACCCTCTATAACCCTCTATAGCCCTGAGTCCCAAATGGTAGCCTGCTCCCTCTATAACCCTCTATAACCCTATATAACCCTGAGTCCCAAATGGTAGCATGCTCCCTCTATTACCCTCTATAACCCTGAGTCCCAAATGACAGCCTGCTCCCTCTATAACCCTCTATAACCCTCTATAACTCTGAGTCCCAAATGACAGCCTGCTCCTTCTATAACCCTCTATAACCCTGAGTCCCAAATGACAGCCTGCTCCCTCTATAACCCTCTATAACCCTCTATAACCCTGAGTCCCAAAAGGTAGTTTGCTCCCTCTATAACCCTCTATAACCCTCTATAACCCTCTATAACCCTGAGTCCCAAATGACAGCCTGCTCCCTCTATAACCCTGAGTCCCAAATGACAGCCTGCTCCCTCTTTAACCCTCTATAACCCTCTATAACCCTCTATAACCGTCTATAACCCTCTATAACCCTCTATAACCCTGAGTCCCAAATGGTAGCATGCTCCCTCTATTACCCTCTATAACCCTGAGTCCCAAATGACAGCCTGCTCCCTCTATAACCCTCTATAACCCTCTATAACTCTGAGTCCCAAATGACAGCCTGCTCCTTCTATAACCCTCTATAACCCTGAGTCCCAAATGACAGCCTGCTCCCTCTATAACCCTCTACAACCCTCTATAACCCTGAGTCCCAAAAGGTAGTTTGCTCCCACTATAACCCTCTATAACCCTCTATAACCCTCTATAACCCTGAGTCCCAAATGACAGCCTGCTCCCTCTATAACCCTGAGTCCCAAATGACAGCCTGCTCCCTCTTTAACCCTCTATAACCCTCTATAACCCTCTATAACCGTCTATAACCCTCTATAACCCTCTATAACCCTGAGTCCCAAATGGTAGCATGCTCCCTCTATTACCCTCTATAACCCTGAGTCCCAAATTACAGCCTGCTCCCTCTATAACCCTCTATAACCCTCTATAACTCTGAGTCCCAAATGGTAGCCTGCTCCCTCTATAACCCTCTATAACCCTCTATAACCCTGAGTCCCAAATGGTAGCATGCTCCCTCTATTACCCTCTATAACCCTCTATAAGCCTCTATAACCCTGAGTCCCAAATGGTAGCCTGCTCCCTCTATAACCCTCTATAACCCTCTATAACCCTGAGTCCCAAATGACAGCCTGCTCCCTCTATAACCCTCTATAAACTTCTATAACCCTGAGTCCCAAATAACAGCCTGCTCCCTCTATAACCCTCTATAACCATCTATAACCCTTAGTCCCAAATGACAGCCTGCTCCCTCTATAACCCTCTATAACCCTGAGTCCCAAATGACAGCCTGCTCCCTCTATAACCCTCTATAACCCTCTATAACCCTGAGTCCCAAATGGTAGCCTGCTCCCTATATAACCCTCTATAACCCTCTATAACCCTCTATAACCCTGAGTCCCATATGACAGCCTGCTCCCTCTATAACCCTGAGTCCCAAATGACAGCCTGCTCCCTCTATAACCCTCTATAACCCTCTATAACCATGAGTCCCAAATGACAGCCTGCTCCCTCTATAACACTGAGTCCCAAATTGTAGCCTGCTCCCTCTATAACCCTCTATAACCCTGAGTCCCAGATGGTTGCCTGCTCCCTCTATAACCCTCTATAACCCTGAGTCCCATATGACAGCCTGCTCCCTCTATAACCCTGAGTCCCAAATGACAGCCTGCTCCCTCTATAACCCTCTATAACCCTCTATAACTCTGAGTCCCAAATGACAGCCTGCTCCCTCTATAACCCTCTATAACCCTGAGTCCCAAATGACTGCCTGCTCCCTCTATAACCCTCTATCACCCTGAGTCCCAAATGACAGCCTGCTCCCTCTATAACCCTCTATAACCCTCTATAACCCTTAGTCCCAAATGGTATCCTGCTCCCTCTATTACCCTTTTTAACCATCTATAACCCTCTATAACCCTGAGTCCCAAATGACAGCCTGCTCCCTCTATTACCCTCTATAACCCTCTATAACCCTCTATAGCCCTGAGTCCCAAATGACAGCCTGCTCCCTCTATAACCCTGAGTCCCAAATGACAGCCTGCTCCCTCTATAACCCTCTATAACCCTCTATAACCATGAGTCCCAAATGACAGCCTGCTCCCTCTATAACACTGAGTCCCAAATGGTTGCCTGCTCCCTCTATAACCCTCTATAACCCTGAGTCCCATATGACAGCCTGCTCCCTCTATAACCCTGAGTCCCAAATGACAGCCTGCTCCCTCTATAACCCTCTATAACCCTCTATAACTCTGAGTCCCAAATGACAGCCTGCTCCCTCTATAACCCTCTATAACCCTGAGTCCCAAATGACAGCCTGCTCCCTCTATAACCCTCTATAACCCTGAGTCCCAAATGACAGCCTGCTCCCTCTATAACCCTCTATAACCCTCTATAACCCTGAGTCCCAAATGGTATCCTGCTCCCTCTATTACCCTTTTTAACCATCTATAACCCTCTATAACCCTGAGTCCCAAATGACAGCCTGCTCCCTCTATTACCCTCTATAACCCTCTATAACCCTCTATAGCCCTGAGTCCCAAATGACAGCCTGCTCCCTCTATAACCCTGAGTCCCAAATGACAGCCTGCTCCCTCTATAACCACCCCTACCCTCCCTACAGCCTTCCACATACCACCCCTACCCTCCCTACTACCTTCAACACACCACCCCTACCCTCCCTACTACCTTCCACACACCACCCCTACCCTCCCTACTACTTTCCACACACCACCCCTACCCTCCCTACAACCTTCCACACCCCACTCATACCACCCCTACCCTCCCTACTACCTTCCACACACCACCCCTACCCTCCCTACAACCTTCCACACACCACCCATACCATCCCTACCCTCCCTACAACCTTCCACACCCCACCGATACCCCCCCTACCCTCCCTACTACCTTCCACACACCACCCCTACCCTCCCAACGACCTTCCAGACACCACCCCTACCCTCCCTACTACCTTCCACACACCACCCCTACCCTCCCTACTACCTTCCAGACACCACCCCTACCCTCCCTACTACCTTCCACACACCACCCCTACCCTCCCTACTACCTTCCACACACCACCCCTACCCTCCCTACAACCTTCCACATACCACCCCACCACTCCTACGCTCCCTACTACCTTCCACACACCACCCCTACCCTCCCAAATGACAGCCTGCTCCCTCTATAACCCTCTATAACCCTGAGTCCCAAATGACAGCCTGCTCCCTCTATAACCCTCTATAACCCTCTATAACCCTGAGTCCCAAATGGTATCCTGCTCCCTCTATTACCCTCTATAACCCTCTATAACCCTCTATAACTCTGAGTCCCAAATGACAGCCTGCTCCCTCTATTACCCTCTATAACCCTCTATAACCCTCTATAGCCCTGAGTCCCAAATGGTAGCCTGCTCCCTCTATAACCCTCTATAACCCTATATAACCCTGAGTCCCAAATGGTAGCATGCTCCCTCTATTACCCTCTATAACCCTGAGTCCCAAATGACAGCCTGCTCCCTCTATAACCCTCTATAACCCTCTATAACTCTGAGTCCCAAATGACAGCCTGCTCCTTCTATAACCCTCTATAACCCTGAGTCCCAAATGACAGCCTGCTCCCTCTATAACCCTCTATAACCCTCTATAACCCTGAGTCCCAAAAGGTAGTTTGCTCCCTCTATAACCCTCTATAACCCTCTATAACCCTCTATAACCCTGAGTCCCAAATGACAGCCTGCTCCCTCTATAACCCTGAGTCCCAAATGACAGCCTGCTCCCTCTTTAACCCTCTATAACCCTCTATAACCCTCTATAACCGTCTATAACCCTCTATAACCCTCTATAACCCTGAGTCCCAAATGGTAGCATGCTCCCTCTATTACCCTCTATAACCCTGAGTCCCAAATGACAGCCTGCTCCCTCTATAACCCTCTATAACCCTCTATAACTCTGAGTCCCAAATGACAGCCTGCTCCTTCTATAACCCTCTATAACCCTGAGTCCCAAATGACAGCCTGCTCCCTCTATAACCCTCTACAACCCTCTATAACCCTGAGTCCCAAAAGGTAGTTTGCTCCCACTATAACCCTCTATAACCCTCTATAACCCTCTATAACCCTGAGTCCCAAATGACAGCCTGCTCCCTCTATAACCCTGAGTCCCAAATGACAGCCTGCTCCCTCTTTAACCCTCTATAACCCTCTATAACCCTCTATAACCGTCTATAACCCTCTATAACCCTCTATAACCCTGAGTCCCAAATGGTAGCATGCTCCCTCTATTACCCTCTATAACCCTGAGTCCCAAATTACAGCCTGCTCCCTCTATAACCCTCTATAACCCTCTATAACTCTGAGTCCCAAATGGTAGCCTGCTCCCTCTATAACCCTCTATAACCCTCTATAACCCTGAGTCCCAAATGGTAGCATGCTCCCTCTATTACCCTCTATAACCCTCTATAACCCTCTATAACCCTGAGTCCCAAATGGTAGCCTGCTCCCTCTATAACCCTCTATAACCCTCTATAACCCTGAGTCCCAAATGACAGCCTGCTCCCTCTATAACCCTCTATAAACTTCTATAACCCTGAGTCCCAAATAACAGCCTGCTCCCTCTATAACCCTCTATAACCATCTATAACCCTTAGTCCCAAATGACAGCCTGCTCCCTCTATAACCCGCTATAACCCTGAGTCCCAAATGACAGCCTGCTCCCTCTATAACCCTCTATAACCCTCTATAACCCTGAGTCCCAAATGGTAGCCTGCTCCCTATATAACCCTCTATAACCCTCTATAACCCTCTATAACCCTGAGTCCCATATGACAGCCTGCTCCCTCTATAACCCTGAGTCCCAAATGACAGCCTGCTCCCTCTATAACCCTCTATAACCCTCTATAACCATGAGTCCCAAATGACAGCCTGCTCCCTCTATAACCCTCTATAACCCTCTATAACTCTGAGTCCCAAATGACAGCCTGCTCCTTCTATAACCCTCTATAACCCTGAGTCCCAAATGACAGCCTGCTCCCTCTATAACCCTCTATAACCCTCTATAACCCTGAGTCCCAAAAGGTAGTTTGCTCCCTCTATAACCCTCTATAACCCTCTATAACCCTCTATAACCCTGAGTCCCAAATGACAGCCTGCTCCCTCTATAACCCTGAGTCCCAAATGACAGCCTGCTCCCTCTTTAACCCTCTATAACCCTCTATAACCCTCTATAACCGTCTATAACCCTCTATAACCCTCTATAACCCTGAGTCCCAAATGGTAGCATGCTCCCTCTATTACCCTCTATAACCCTGAGTCCCAAATGACAGCCTGCTCCCTCTATAACCCTCTATAACCCTCTATAACTCTGAGTCCCAAATGACAGCCTGCTCCTTCTATAACCCTCTATAACCCTGAGTCCCAAATGACAGCCTGCTCCCTCTATAACCCTCTACAACCCTCTATAACCCTGAGTCCCAAAAGGTAGTTTGCTCCCACTATAACCCTCTATAACCCTCTATAACCCTCTATAACCCTGAGTCCCAAATGACAGCCTGCTCCCTCTATAACCCTGAGTCCCAAATGACAGCCTGCTCCCTCTTTAACCCTCTATAACCCTCTATAACCCTCTATAACCGTCTATAACCCTCTATAACCCTCTATAACCCTGAGTCCCAAATGGTAGCATGCTCCCTCTATTACCCTCTATAACCCTGAGTCCCAAATTACAGCCTGCTCCCTCTATAACCCTCTATAACCTTCTATAACTCTGAGTCCCAAATGGTAGCCTGCTCCCTCTATAACCCTCTATAACCCTCTATAACCCTGAGTCCCAAATGGTAGCATGCTCCCTCTATTACCCTCTATAACCCTCTATAACCCTCTATAACCCTGAGTCCCAAATGGTAGCCTGCTCCCTCTATAACCCTCTATAACCCTCTATAACCCTGAGTCCCAAATGACAGCCTGCTCCCTCTATAACCCTCTATAAACTTCTATAACCCTGAGTCCCAAATAACAGCCTGCTCCCTCTATAACCCTCTATAACCATCTATAACCCTTAGTCCCAAATGACAGCCTGCTCCCTCTATAACCCGCTATAACCCTGAGTCCCAAATGACAGCCTGCTCCCTCTATAACCCTCTATAACCCTCTATAACCCTGAGTCCCAAAAGGTAGTTTGCTCCCTCTATAACCCTCTATAACCCTCTATAACCCTCTATAACCCTGAGTCCCAAATGACAGCCTGCTCCCTCTATAACCCTGAGTCCCAAATGACAGCCTGCTCCCTCTTTAACCCTCTATAACCCTCTATAACCCTCTATAACCGTCTATAACCCTCTATAACCCTCTATAACCCTGAGTCCCAAATGGTAGCATGCTCCCTCTATTACCCTCTATAACCCTGAGTCCCAAATGACAGCCTGCTCCCTCTATAACCCTCTATAACCCTCTATAACTCTGAGTCCCAAATGACAGCCTGCTCCTTCTATAACCCTCTATAACCCTGAGTCCCAAATGACAGCCTGCTCCCTCTATAACCCTCTACAACCCTCTATAACCCTGAGTCCCAAAAGGTAGTTTGCTCCCACTATAACCCTCTATAACCCTCTATAACCCTCTATAACCCTGAGTCCCAAATGACAGCCTGCTCCCTCTATAACCCTGAGTCCCAAATGACAGCCTGCTCCCTCTTTAACCCTCTATAACCCTCTATAACCCTCTATAACCGTCTATAACCCTCTATAACCCTCTATAACCCTGAGTCCCAAATGGTAGCATGCTCCCTCTATTACCCTCTATAACCCTGAGTCCCAAATTACAGCCTGCTCCCTCTATAACCCTCTATAACCCTCTATAACTCTGAGTCCCAAATGGTAGCCTGCTCCCTCTATAACCCTCTATAACCCTCTATAACCCTGAGTCCCAATTGGTAGCATGCTCCCTCTATTACCCTCTATAACCCTCTATAACCCTCTATAACCCTGAGTCCCAAATGGTAGCCTGCTCCCTCTATAACCCTCTATAACCCTCTATAACCCTGAGTCCCAAATGACAGCCTGCTCCCTCTATAACCCTCTATAAACTTCTATAACCCTGAGTCCCAAATAACAGCCTGCTCCCTCTATAACCCTCTATAACCATCTATAACCCTTAGTCCCAAATGACAGCCTGCTCCCTCTATAACCCGCTATAACCCTGAGTCCCAAATGACAGCCTGCTCCCTCTATAACCCTCTATAACCCTCTATAACCCTGAGTCCCAAATGGTAGCCTGCTCCCTATATAACCCTCTATAACCCTCTATAACCCTCTATAACCCTGAGTCCCATATGACAGCCTGCTCCCTCTATAACCCTGAGTCCCAAATGACAGCCTGCTCCCTCTATAACCCTCTATAACCCTCTATAACCATGAGTCCCAAATTGTAGCCTGCTCCCTCTATAACCCTCTATAACCCTGAGTCCCAGATGGTTGCCTGCTCCCTCTATAACCCTCTATAACCCTGAGTCCCATATGACAGCCTGCTCCCTCTATAACCCTGAGTCCCAAATGACAGCCTGCTCCCTCTATAACCCTCTATAACCCTCTATAACTCTGAGTCCCAAATGACAGCCTGCTCCCTCTATAACCCTCTATAACCCTGAGTCCCAAATGACAGCCTGCTCCCTCTATAACCCTCTATCACCCTGAGTCCCAAATGACAGCCTGCTCCCTCTATAACCCTCTATAACCCTCTATAACCCTTAGTCCCAAATGGTATCCTGCTCCCTCTATTACCCTTTTTAACCATCTATAACCCTCTATAACCCTGAGTCCCAAATGACAGCCTGCTCCCTCTATTACCCTCTATAACCCTCTATAACCCTCTATAGCCCTGAGTCCCAAATGACAGCCTGCTCCCTCTATAACCCTGAGTCCCAAATGACAGCCTGCTCCCTCTATAACCCTCTATAACCCTCTATAACCATGAGTCCCAAATGACAGCCTGCTCCCTCTATAACACTGAGTCCCAAATGGTTGCCTGCTCCCTCTATAACCCTCTATAACCCTGAGTCCCATATGACAGCCTGCTCCCTCTATAACCCTGAGTCCCAAATGACAGCCTGCTCCCTCTATAACCCTCTATAACCCTCTATAACTCTGAGTCCCAAATGACAGCCTGCTCCCTCTATAACCCTCTATAACCCTGAGTCCCAAATGACAGCCTGCTCCCTCTATAACCCTCTATAACCCTGAGTCCCAAATGACAGCCTGCTCCCTCTATAACCCTCTATAACCCTCTATAACCCTGAGTCCCAAATGACAGCCTGCTCCCTCTATTACCCTCTATAACCCTCTATAACCCTCTATAGCCCTGAGTCCCAAATGACAGCCTGCTCCCTCTATAACCCTGAGTCCCAAATGACAGCCTGCTCCCTCTATAACCACCCCTACCCTCCCTACAGCCTTCCACATACCACCCCTACCCTCCCTACTACCTTCAACACACCACCCCTACCCTCCCTACTACCTTCCACACACCACCCCTACCCTCCCTACTACTTTCCACACACCACCCCTACCCTCCCTACAACCTTCCACACCCCACTCATACCACCCCTACCCTCCCTACTACCTTCCACACACCACCCCTACCCTCCCTACAACCTTCCACACACCACCCATACCATCCCTACCCTCCCTACAACCTTCCACACACCACCCATACCCTCCCTACTACCTTCCACACACCACCCCTACCCTCCTTACCACCTTCCACACACCACCCCTACCCTCCCTACCACCTTCCACACACCACCCCACCACCCCTACCCTCCCTACTACCTTCCACACATCAAATGGCACCCCACTATCCTGCTCCCTCTATAACCCTCTATAACCCTCTATAACCCTCTATAACCCTACGGGGCTCTGGTCCACTGTAAAGGTCATAGGGTACCATTTGGAACTCAGTCCTGCACACACACACACACACACACGCACATGCACGCACGCACACGCACGCACATGCACGCACGTACACGCACGCACGTACACGCACGCACGCACGCACACACACACACACACACACACACACACACACACACACACACACACACACACACACGGTGACCGCTTAGTGATTGAATCGTAGCTGTTCACCGTGAGCCCATTGAGCCCGTTCATCTCTGAAACTATAACGTTCCCTTATATTTAACAAGCCACATTCCTTCACAGTCCTACAGACATATCATTTATCCACTGTACCATCCACATTCCTTCACAGTCCTACAGACATATCATTTATCCACTGTACCATCCACATTCCTTCACAGTCCTACAGACATATAATTTATCCACTGTGCCATCCACATTCCTTCACAGTCCTACAGACATATCATTTATCCACTGTACCATCCACATTCCTTCACAGTCCTACAGACATATCATTTATCCACTGTACCATCCACATTCCTTCACAGTCCTACAGACATATCATTTATCCACTGTGCCATCCACATTCCTTCACAGTCCTACAGACATATCATTTATCCACTGCGCCATCCACATTCCTTCACAGTCCTACAGACATATCATTTATCCACTGTGCCATCCACATTCCTTCACAGTCCTACAGACATATCATTTATCCACTGTGCCATCCACATTCCTTCACAGTCCTACAGACATATCATTTATCCACTGCGCCATCCACATTCCTTCACAGTCCTACAGACATATCATTTATCCACTGTACCATCCATATTCCTTCACAGTCCTACAGACATATCATTTATCCACTGCGCCATCCACATTCCTTCACAGTCCTACAGACATATCATTTATCCACTGTGCCATCCACATTCCTTCACAGTCCTACAGACATATCATTTATCCACTATACCATCCACATTCCTTCACAGTCCTACAGACATATCATTTATCCACTGTGCCATCCACATTCCCTCACAGTCCTACAGACATATCATTTATCCACTGTACTGTCCACTGAATCCGCCGTGTCGTCTCAGACAACATCAATACAAGCATTGTGGATAACTGTTATTGCACCACCTGCTTCATAAACGATATAAGTCCCTTTATCTGAATCAATCAATCAATCAATCAATCAATCTGCTTTACTGTCTCTGGTTTCTCTATGTTCCTCTTGTTCAGACGTGGGTAACTTCCTCCACATCGAGGCCAGCCCCAGGACAGAGAGGCAGCGAGCCCGTCTGGTGAGCCCCGCTGTGGGGCCTGAGAGGGGGCCGCTGTGCCTGCTCTTCAACTACCAGCTCCAGGGGCCCGAGAACCAGGGCCTGGGGTCCCTCAGGATCCTCCTCAGAGACAACGACCGGGAGGAGACTCTTCTCTGGGCACTCGGAGGAGACCAGGGGCCCGTGTGGAAGGAGGGACGCACCATTCTGCCCCAGTCACCCAAAGAGTACCAGGTACACAGACATTGATCAACCCACCAGAAACTCCCCAACCCAGTGGTTGTAAACTGGTTGAAATTAAATTACTATCAGAGATTACTATCTCCTTTCCTCTCATTCTCCTCTTCTTTCCTCTCCTCTCCTTTCCTCTCATTCTCCTCTCCTTTCCTCTCCTCTCCTTTCCTCTCCTCTCCTTTCCTCTCATTCTCCTCTCCTTTCCTCTCCTCTCCTTTCCTCTCCTATCCTTTCCTCTCATTCTCCTCTCCTCTCCGCTCCTCCCTCTCCTTTCCTCTCTTCTCCTTTCCTCTCATTCTCCTCTCCGCTCCTCTCCTCTCCTCTCCTCTCCTCTCCTCTCCTCTCTGCTCCTCTCTGCCCCTCTCCTTTCCTCTACTCTCCTTTCCTCTCCTCTCCTTTCCTCTCCTCTCCTTTCCTCTCTGCTCCTCTCCGCTCCTCCCTCTCCTTTCCTCTCTGCTCTTCTCCGCTCCTCCCTCTCCTTTCCTCTCCGCTCCCCCCTCTCCTTTCCTCTCTGCTCCTCTCCGCTCCTCCCTCTCTTTTCCTCTCCGCTCCTCTCCGCTCCTCCCTCTCCTTTCCTCTCCGCTCCTCCCTCTCCTCTCCTCTCCTTTCCTCTCTGCTCCTCTCCGCTCCTCCCTCTCCTTTCCTCTCCGCTCCTCCCTCTCCTCTCCTCTCCTCTCCTTTCCCCTCTGCTCCTCTCCGCTCCTCCCTCTCCTTTCCTCTCCGCTCCTCTCCGCTCCTCCCTCTGCTTTCCTCTCTGCTCCTCTCCGCTCCTCTCACGCTCTGCTCCTCTCTGCTCCTCTCACGCTCCACTCCTCTCTGCTCCTCTCCGCTCCTCTCACACTCCGCTCCTCTCTGCTCCGCTCCTCTCTTTTCCTCTCCCCCCTCTCCTTTCCTCTCTGCTCCGCTCCTAACTGCTCCTCTCCGCTCCTCTCACGCTCCGCTCCTCTCCGCTCCGCTCCTCCCTCTCCTTTCATCTCTGCTCTGCTCCTCTCTGCTCCTCTCCGCTCCTCTCACGCTCCACTCCTCTCTGCTCCGCTCCTCTCTTCTCCTCTCCTCCCTCTCCTCTCCTCTCCTCTCACATCCTCTCCTCTTCACTCCTCTCACGCCCCTGTCCTCTTCTCTCCGCTCCTCTTTGTCAGGTGGTGATTGAGGGTTACTTTGAGCACGGAAACAGAGGACACATCTGGATAGACAACATTCACATGAGCTCTAGTACAGAGCTGGAACAGTGCACACGTAAGTCCTCCACACCTAACCCTAAACCTCACTGCTCTGTCTGTCTGGGAGGGGCAGGCTGGCTGAAGTACAGCAAAGCACAGTTAGAGAACCAGACAGTCAGAGAACCAGACAGTCAGAGAACCAGACAGTCAGAGAACCAGACAGTCAGAGGACCCATGCCAAATCTCCCCCTCTCCTGAGGGGGACTAGGTTTTGTCGTGCCCTCTTCACAACCGTCTTGGTGTGTTTGGACCATGTTAGTTTGTTGGTGATGTGGACGCCAAGGAACTTGAAGCTCTCAACCTGCTCCACTGCAGCCCCATCGATGAGAATGGGGGCGTGGCTCTGTCCTCCTTTCCCTGTAGTCCACAATCATCTCCTTTGTCTTGATCAAGTTGAGGGAGAGTTTGTTGTCCTGGCACACCCGACCAGGTCTCTGACCTCCTCCCTATAGGCTCATTGTTGTCTCATTGTTGTCGGTGATCAGGCCAACCACTGTTGTCACATCAGCAAACTTAATGATGGTGTTGGAGTCGTGTTTGGCCATGCAGTCGTGGGTGAACAGGGAGTAAAGGAGGGGACTAAGTACACACCCCGAGGGGCCCCAGTGTTGAGGATCATCGTGGCAGATGTGTTGTTGCCTACCCTTAGTCAATGATGTGGTGTTGCCTACCCTTAGTCAATGAACAGCATTCTCAAATAAGTGTTATATTTGTCTCTCTCTCTCTTTCTCTCTCTCACTCTCTCTCTCCCCCTTTCTCCTTCTCTCTCCCTCTCTCTCCCCTTTTCTCTCTCTTTCTCTCTCCTCTCTCGCTCTCCCTCTTTCTCTTAATTCAATTCAAAGGGGCTTTATTGGCATGGAAAATGTTCATATAAAATAGGAAATAAACAAAACAACAACAAAAAAATAAAAATCAGACATTAAATCCCTAAAGTCGATGTCCACGGGAAATCTAAATCTGGGGGGGATGCATCTCATCAGTTTAAGCCAGAGATATCTGGGGGGGATGCATCTCATCAGTTTAAGCCAGAGATATCTGGGGGTGATGCATCTCATCAGTTTAAGCCAGATATATCTGGGGTTGATAAATCTCATCAGTTTAAGCCAGAGATATCTGGGGGGGATGCATCTCATCAGTTTAAGCCAGAGATATCTGGGGGGTTTCATCTCATCAGTTTAAGCCAGAGATATCTGGGAGGGATGCATCTCATCAGTTTAAGACAGAGATATCTGGGGTTGATGCATCTCATCAGTTTAAGCCAGAGATATCTGGTGGAGATGCATCTCATCAGTTTAAACCAGAGATATCTGGGGTTGATGCATCTCATCAGTTTAAGCCAGAGATATCTGGGGGAGATGCATCTCATCAGTTTAAGCCAGAGATATCTGGGAGGGATGCATCTCATCAGTTTAAGACAGAGATATCTGGGGTTGATGCATCTCATCAGTTTAAGCCAGAGATATCTGGGAGTGATGCATCTCATCAGTTTAAGCCAGAGATATCTGGGTGGATGCATCTCATCAGTTTAAGCCAGAGATATCTGGGGGTGATGCATCTCATCAGTTTAAGCCAGAGATATCTGGGGGTGATGCATCTCATCAGTTTAAGACAGATATATCTGGGGTTGATAAATCTCATCAGTTTCAGCCAGAGATATCTGGGGGGATGCATCTCATCAGTTTAAGCCAGAGATTTTCTGGGGGGGGTGCATCTCATCAGTTTAAGCCAGAGATATCTGGGGGGGATGCATCTCATCAGTTTAAGCCAGAGATATCTGGGGGGGATGCATCTCATCAGTTTAAGCCAGAGATATCTGGGGGGGATGCATCTCATCAGTTTAAGCCAGAGATATCTATGGGGGATGCATCTCATCAGTTTAAGCCAGAGATATCTGGGGGGTTTCATCTCATCAGTTTAAGCCAGAGATATCTGGGAGGGATGCATCTCATCAGTTTAAGACAGAGATATCTGGGGTTGATGCATCTCATCAGTTTAAGCCAGAGATATCTGGGGGAGATGCATCTCATCAGTTTAAGCCAGAGATATCTGGGGTTGATGCATCTCATCAGTTTAAGCCAGAGATATCTGGGGGAGATGCATCTCATCAGTTTAAGTCAGAGATATCTGGGGTTGATGCATCTCATCAGTTTAAGCCAGAGATATCTGGGTGAGATGCATGTCATCAGTTTAAGCCAGAGATATCTGGGGTTGATGCATCTCATCAGTTTAAGCCAGAGATATCTGGGGGAGATGCATCTCATCAGTTTAAGCCAGAGATATCTGGGGTTGATGCATCTCATCAGTTTAAGCCAGAGATATCTGGGTGGATGCATCTCATCAGTTTAAGCCAGAGATATCTGGGGGTGATGCATCTCATCAGTTTAAGCCAGAGATATCTGGGGTTGATAAATCTCATCAGTTTAAGCCAGAGATATCTGGGGGGATGCATCTCATCAGTTTAAGCCAGAGATACCTAGGGGGGGATGCATCTCATCAGTTTAAGCTAGAGATATCTGGGGGGGATGCATCTCATCAGTTTAAGCCGGAGATATCTGGGGGGATGCATCTCATCAGTCTAAGCCAGAGATATCTAGGGGGGATGCATCTCATCAGTTTAAGCCAGAGATATCTGGGGGGGTTCATCTCATCAGTTTAAGCCAGAGATATCTGGGAGGGATGCATCTCATCAGTTTAAGACAGAGATATCTGGGGTTGATGCATCTCATCAGTTTAAGCCAGAGATATCTGGGGGAGATGCATCTCATCAGTTTAAGCCAGAGATATCTGTGGTTGATGCATCTCATCAGTTTAAGCCAGAGATATCTGGGGGAGATGCATCTCATCAGTTTAAGTCAGAGATATCTGGGGTTGATGCATCTCATCAGTTTAAGCCAGAGATATCTGGGGGGGATGCATCTCATCAGTTTAAGCCAGAGATATCTGGGGGTGATGCATCTTATCAGTTTAGGCCAGAGATATCTGGGGGGGATGCATCTCATCAGTTTAAGCCAGAGATATCTGGGGGTAATGCATCTCATCAGTTTAAGCCAGGGATATCTGGGGGGGATGCATCTCATCAGTTTAAGCCAGAGATATCTGGGGGGGATGCATCTCATCAGTTTAAGCCAGAGATATCTGGGGGGATGCATCTCATCAGTTTAAGCCAGAGATATCTGGGGTTGATAAATCTCATCAGTTTAAGACAGAGATATCTGGGGGGGATGCATCTCATCAGTTTAAGCCAGAGATATCTGGGGGGTTTCATCTCATCAGTTTAAGCCAGAGATATCTGGGAGGGATGCATCTCATCAGTTTAAGACAGAGATATCTGGGGTTGATGCATCTCATCAGTTTAAGCCAGAGATATCTGGTGGAGATGCATCTCATCAGTTTAAACCAGAGATATCTGGGGTTGATGCATCTCATCAGTTTAAGCCAGAGATATCTGGGGGAGATGCATCTCATCAGTTTAAGCCAGAGATATCTGGGGTTGATAAATCTCATCAGTTCAAGCCAGATATATCTGGGGGGGTGCATCTCATCAGTTTAAGCCAGAGATATCTGGGGGTGATGCATCTTATCAGTTTAGGCCAGAGATATCTGGGGGGGATGCATCTCATCAGTTTAAGCCAGAGATATCTGGGGGTAATGCATCTCATCAGTTTAAGCCAGGGATATCTGGGGGGGATGCATCTCATCAGTTTAAGCCAGAGATATCTGGGGGGGATGCATCTCATCAGTTTAAGCCAGAGATATCTGGGGGGATGCATCTCATCAGTTTAAGCCAGAGATATCTGGGGTTGATAAATCTCATCAGTTTAAGACAGAGATATCTGGGGGGGATGCATCTCATCAGTTTAAGCCAGAGATATCTGGGGGGTTTCATCTCATCAGTTTAAGCCAGAGATATCTGGGAGGGATGCATCTCATCAGTTTAAGACAGAGATATCTGGGGTTGATGCATCTCATCAGTTTAAGCCAGAGATATCTGGTGGAGATGCATCTCATCAGTTTAAACCAGAGATATCTGGGGTTGATGCATCTCATCAGTTTAAGCCAGAGATATCTGGGGGAGATGCATCTCATCAGTTTAAGCCAGAGATATCTGGGGTTGATAAATCTCATCAGTTCAAGCCAGATATATCTGGGGGGGTGCATCTCATCAGTTTAAGCCAGAGATATCTGGGAGGGATGCATCTCATCAGTTTAAGACAGAGATATCTGGGGTTGATGCATCTCATCAGTTTAAGCCAGAGATATCTGGGAGTGATGCATCTCATCAGTTTAAGCCAGAGATATCTGGGTGGATGCATCTCATCAGTTTAAGCCAGAGATATCTGGGGGTGATGCATCTCATCAGTTTAAGCCAGAGATATCTGGGGGTGATGCATCTCATCAGTTTAAGACAGATATATCTGGGGTTGATAAATCTCATCAGTTTCAGCCAGAGATATCTGGGGGGATGCATCTCATCAGTTTAAGCCAGAGATTTTCTGGGGGGGGTGCATCTCATTAGTTTAAGCCAGAGATATCTGGGGGGGATGCATCTCATCAGTTTAAGCCAGAGATATATGGGGGGGATGCATCTCATCAGTTTAAGCCAGAGATATCTATGGGGGATGCATCTCATCAGTTTAAGCCAGAGATATCTGGGGGGTTTCATCTCATCAGTTTAAGCCAGAGATATCTGGGAGGGATGCATCTCATCAGTTTAAGACAGAGATATCTGGGGTTGATGCATCTCATCAGTTTAAGCCAGAGATATCTGGGGGAGTTGCATCTCATCAGTTTAAGCCAGAGATATCTGGGAGTGATGCATCTCATCAGTTTAAGCCAGAGATATCTGGGTGGATGCATCTCATCAGTTTAAGCCAGAGATATCTGGGGGTGATGCATCTCATCAGTTTAAGCCAGAGATATCTGGGGGTGATGCATCTCATCAGTTTAAGACAGATATATCTGGGGTTGATAAATCTCATCAGTTTCAGCCAGAGATATCTGGGGGGATGCATCTCATCAGTTTAAGCCAGAGATTTTCTGGGGGGGGTGCATCTCATCAGTTTAAGCCAGAGATATCTGGGGGGGATGCATCTCATCAGTTTAAGCCAGAGATATCTGGGGGGGATGCATCTCATCAGTTTAAGCCAGAGATATCTGGGGGGGATGCATCTCATCAGTTTAAGCCAGAGATATCTATGGGGGATGCATCTCATCAGTTTAAGCCAGAGATATCTGGGGTTGATGCATCTCATCAGTTTAAGCCAGAGATATCTGGGGGGATGCATCTCATCAGTTTAAGCCAGAGATACCTAGGGGGGATGCATCTCATCAGTTTAAGCCAGAGATATCTGGGGGGATGCATCTCATCAGTTTAAGCTAGAGATATCTGGGGGGGATGCATCTCATCAGTTTAAGCCGGAGATATCTGGGGGGCTGCATCTCATCAGTTTAAGCCAGAGATATCTAGGGGGGATGCATCTCATCAGTTTAAGCCAGAGATATCTGGGAGGGATGCATCTCATCAGTTTAAGACAGAGATATCTGGGGTTGATGCATCTCATCAGTTTAAGCCAGAGATATCTGGGGGAGATGCATCTCATCAGTTTAAGCCAGAGATATCTGTGGTTGATGCATCTCATCAGTTTAAGCCAGAGATATCTGGGGGAGATGCATCTCATCAGTTTAAGTCAGAGATATCTGGGGTTGATGCATCTCATCAGTTTAAGCCAGAGATATCTGGGGGGGATGCATCTCATCAGTTTAAGCCAGAGATATCTGGGGGTGATGCATCTTATCAGTTTAGGCCAGAGATATCTGGGGGGGATGCATCTCATCAGTTTAAGCCAGAGATATCTGGGGGGGATGCATCTCATCAGTTTAAGCCAGAGATATCTGGGGGGGATGCATCTCATCAGTTTAAGCCAGAGATATCTGGGGGGATGCATCTCATCAGTTTAAGCCAGAGATATCTGGGGTTGATAAATCTCATCAGTTTAAGACAGAGATATCTGGGGGGGATGCATCTCATCAGTTTAAGCCAGAGATATCTGGGGGGTTTCATCTCATCAGTTTAAGCCAGAGATATCTGGGAGGGATGCATCTCATCAGTTTAAGACAGAGATATCTGGGGTTGATGCATCTCATCAGTTTAAGCCAGAGATATCTGGTGGAGATGCATCTCATCAGTTTAAACCAGAGATATCTGGGGTTGATGCATCTCATCAGTTTAAGCCAGAGATATCTGGGGGAGATGCATCTCATCAGTTTAAGCCAGAGATATCTGGGGTTGATAAATCTCATCAGTTCAAGCCAGATATATCTGGGGGGGTGCATCTCATCAGTTTAAGCCAGAGATATCTGGGAGGGATGCATCTCATCAGTTTAAGACAGAGATATCTGGGGTTGATGCATCTCATCAGTTTAAGCCAGAGATATCTGGGAGTGATGCATCTCATCAGTTTAAGCCAGAGATATCTGGGTGGATGCATCTCATCAGTTTAAGCCAGAGATATCTGGGGGTGATGCATCTCATCAGTTTAAGCCAGAGATATCTGGGGGTGATGCATCTCATCAGTTTAAGACAGATATATCTGGGGTTGATAAATCTTATCAGTTTCAGCCAGAGATATCTGGGGGGATGCATCTCATCAGTTTAAGCCAGAGATTTTCTGGGGGGGGTGCATCTCATCAGTTTAAGCCAGAGATATCTGGGGGGGATGCATCTCATCAGTTTAAGCCAGAGATATATGGGGGGGATGCATCTCATCAGTTTAAGCCAGAGATATCTATGGGGGATGCATCTCATCATTTTAAGCCAGAGATATCTGGGGGGTTTCATCTCATCAGTTTAAGCCAGAGATATCTGGGAGGGATGCATCTCATCAGTTTAAGACAGAGATATCTGGGGTTGATGCATCTCATCAGTTTAAGCCAGAGATATCTGGGGGAGTTGCATCTCATCAGTTTAAGCCAGAGATATCTGGGGTTGATGCATCTCATCAGTTTAAGCCAGAGATATCTGGGGGAGATGCATCTCATCAGTTTAAGTCAGAGATATCTGGGGTTGATGCATCTCATCAGTTTAAGCCAGAGATATCTGGGTGAGATGCATGTCATCAGTTTAAGCCAGAGATATCTGGGGTTGATGCATCTCATCAGTTTAAGCCAGAGATATCTGGGGGAGATGCATCTCATCAGTTTAAGCCAGAGATATCTGGGGTTGATGCATCTCATCAGTTTAAGCCAGAGATATCTGGGTGGATGCATCTCATCAGTTTAAGCCAGAGATATCTGGGGGTGATGCATCTCATCAGTTTAAGCCAGAGATATCTGGGGTTGATAAATCTCATCAGTTTAAGCCAGAGATATCTGGGGGGATGCATCTCATCAGTTTAAGCCAGAGATACCTAGGGGGGATGCATCTCATCAGTTTAAGCCAGAGATATCTGGGGGGATGCATCTCATCAGTTTAAGCTAGAGATATCTGGGGGGGATGCATCTCATCAGTTTAAGCCGGAGATATCTGGGGGGATGCATCTCATCAGTTTAAGCCAGAGATATCTAGGGGGGATGCATCTCATCAGTTTAAGCCAGAGATATCTGGGGGGGTTCATCTCATCAGTTTAAGCCAGAGATATCTGGGAGGGATGCATCTCATCAGTTTAAGACAGAGATATCTGGGGTTGATGCATCTCATCAGTTTAAGCCAGAGATATCTGGGGGAGATGCATCTCATCAGTTTAAGCCAGAGATATCTGGGGTTGATGCATCTCATCAGTTTAAGCCAGAGATATCTGGGGGAGATGCATCTCATCAGTTTAAGTCAGAGATATCTGGGGTTGATGCATCTCATCAGTTTAAGCCAGGGATATCTGGGTAAGATGCATGTCATCAGTTTAAGCCAGAGATATCTGGGGTTGATGCATCTCATCAGTTTAAGACAGAGATATCTGGGGTTGATGCATCTCATCAGTTTAAGCCAGAGATATCTGGGAGTGATGCACCTCATCAGTTTAAGCCAGAGATATCTGGGGGGATGCATCTCATCAGTTTAAGCCAGAGATATCTGGGGGTGATGCATCTCATCAGTTTAAGCCAGAGATATCTGGGGGTTATGCATCTCATCAGTTTAAGCCAGATATATCTGGGGTTGATAAATCTCATCAGTTTAAGCCAGAGATATCTGGGGGGATGCATCTCATCAGTTTAAGCCAGAGATACCTAGGGGGGATAGATCTCATCAGTTTAAGCCAGAGATATCTGGGGGGCTGCATCTCATCAGTTTAAGCTAGAGATATCTGGGGGGGATGCATCTCATCAGTTTAAGCCGGAGATATCTGGGGGGCTGCATCTCATCAGTTTAAGCCAGAGATATCTAGGGGGGATGCATCTCATCAGTTTAAGCCAGAGATATCTGGGAGGGATGCATCTCATCAGTTTAAGACAGAGATATCTGGGGTTGATGCATCTCATCAGTTTAAGCCAGAGATATCTGGGGGAGATGCATCTCATCAGTTTAAGCCAGAGATATCTAGGGGGATTCATCTCATCATTTTAAGCCAGAGATATCTGGGGGGGGGATGTATCTCATCAGTTTAATTCAGAGATATCTGGGGGGGATGCATCTCATCAGTTTAAGCCAGAGATATCTGTGGGTGATGCATCTCATCAGTTTAAGCCAGAGATATCTGGGGGGATGCATCTCATCAGTTTAAGCCAGAGATATCTGGGGTGGATGCATCTCATCAGTTTAAGCCAGAGATATCTGGGGTTGATGCATCTCATCAGTTTAAGCCAGAGATATCTGGGGGGATGCATCTCATCAGTTTAAGCGAGAGATGTCTGGGGGGGGGGGGGGGGGTTTCTCATCAGTTTAAGCCAGAGATATCTGGGGGGGATGCATCTCATCAGTTTAAGCCACAGATATCTGGGGGGGATGCATCTCATCAGTTTAAGCCAGAGATATCTGGGGGGGATGCATCTCATCAGTTTAAGCCAGAGATATCTGGGGTTGATAAATCTCATCAGTTTAAGCCAGATATATCTGGGGGGGGGGGGGGGTGCATCTCATCAGTTTAAGCCAGAGATATCTGGGGGGGATGCATCTCATCAGTTTAAGCCAGAGATATCTGGGGTTGATGCATCTCATCAGTTTAAGCCAGAGATATCTGGGGGTGATGCATCTCATCAGTTTAAGCCAGAGATATCTGGGGGGGATGCATCTCATCAGTTCAAGCCAGAGATATCTGGGGGGATGCATCTCATCAGTTTAAGCCAGAGGTATCTGGGCGGGATTCATCTCATCAGTTTAAGCCAGAGATATCTGCGGGGGGGGTGCATCTCATGAGTTTAAGCCAGAGATATCTGGGGGGATGCATCTCATCAGTTTAAGCCAGAGATACCTAGGGGGGATGCATCTCATCAGTTTAAGCCAGAGATATCTGGGGGGATGCATCTCATCAGTTTAAGCTAGAGATATCTGGGGGGGATGCATCTCATCAGTTTAAGCCGGAGATATCTGGGGGGATGCATCTCATCAGTTTAAGCCAGAGATATCTAGGGGGGATGCATCTCATCAGTTTAAGCCAGAGATATCTGGGGGGGTTCATCTCATCAGTTTAAGCCAGAGATATCTGGGAGGGATGCATCTCATCAGTTTAAGACAGAGATATCTGGGGTTGATGCATCTCATCAGTTTAAGCCAGAGATATCTGGGGGAGATGCATCTCATCAGTTTAAGCCAGAGATATCTGGGGTTGATGCATCTCATCAGTTTAAGCCAGAGATATCTGGGGGAGATGCATCTCATCAGTTTAAGTCAGAGATATCTGGGGTTGATGCATCTCATCAGTTTAAGCCAGGGATATCTGGGTAAGATGCATGTCATCAGTTTAAGCCAGAGATATCTGGGGTTGATGCATCTCATCAGTTTAAGACAGAGATATCTGGGGTTGATGCATCTCATCAGTTTAAGCCAGAGATATCTGGGAGTGATGCACCTCATCAGTTTAAGCCAGAGATATCTGGGGGGATGCATCTCATCAGTTTAAGCCAGAGATATCTGGGGGTGATGCATCTCATCAGTTTAAGCCAGAGATATCTGGGGGTTATGCATCTCATCAGTTTAAGCCAGATATATCTGGGGTTGATAAATCTCATCAGTTTAAGCCAGAGATATCTGGGGGGATGCATCTCATCAGTTTAAGCCAGAGATACCTAGGGGGGATAGATCTCATCAGTTTAAGCCAGAGATATCTGGGGGGCTGCATCTCATCAGTTTAAGCTAGAGATATCTGGGGGGGATGCATCTCATCAGTTTAAGCCGGAGATATCTGGGGGGCTGCATCTCATCAGTTTAAGCCAGAGATATCTAGGGGGGATGCATCTCATCAGTTTAAGCCAGAGATATCTGGGAGGGATGCATCTCATCAGTTTAAGACAGAGATATCTGGGGTTGATGCATCTCATCAGTTTAAGCCAGAGATATCTGGGGGAGATGCATCTCATCAGTTTAAGCCAGAGATATCTAGGGGGATTCATCTCATCATTTTAAGCCAGAGATATCTGGGGGGGGGATGTATCTCATCAGTTTAATTCAGAGATATCTGGGGGGGATGCATCTCATCAGTTTAAGCCAGAGATATCTGTGGGTGATGCATCTCATCAGTTTAAGCCAGAGATATCTGGGGGGATGCATCTCATCAGTTTAAGCCAGAGATATCTGGGGTGGATGCATCTCATCAGTTTAAGCCAGAGATATCTGGGGTTGATGCATCTCATCAGTTTAAGCCAGAGATATCTGGGGGGATGCATCTCATCAGTTTAAGCGAGAGATGTCTGGGGGGGGGGGGGGGGGGTTGGCATCAGTTTAAGCCAGAGATATCTGGGGGGGATGCATCTCATCAGTTTAAGCCACAGATATCTGGGGGGGATGCATCTCATCAGTTTAAGCCAGAGATATCTGGGGGGGATGCATCTCATCAGTTTAAGCCAGAGATATCTGGGGTTGATAAATCTCATCAGTTTAAGCCAGATATATCTGGGGGGGGGGGGTGCATCTCATCAGTTTAAGCCAGAGATATCTGGGGGGGATGCATCTCATCAGTTTAAGCCAGAGATATCTGGGGTTGATGCATCTCATCAGTTTAAGCCAGAGATATCTGGGGGTGATGCATCTCATCAGTTTAAGCCAGAGATATCTGGGGGGGATGCATCTCATCAGTTCAAGCCAGAGATATCTGGGGGGATGCATCTCATCAGTTTAAGCCAGAGATATCTGGGCGGGATTCATCTCATCAGTTTAAGCCAGAGATATCTGCGGGGGGGGGTGCATCTCATGAGTTTAAGCCAGAGATATCTGGGGGGATGCATCTCATCAGTTTAAGCCAGAGATATATGGGGGGGATGCATCTCATCAGTTTAAGACAGAGATATCTGGGGTTGATGCATCTCATCAGTTTAAGCCAGAGATATCTGGGGGGGTGCATCTCATCAGTTTAAGCCAGAGATATCTGGGGGGGGGGATGCATCTCATCAGTTTAAGCCAGAGATATCTGGGGGGGATGCATCTTATCAGTTTAAGACAGAGATATCTGGGGGGGATGCATCTCATCAGTTTAAGCCAGAGATATCTGGGGGAGATGCATCTCATCAGTTTAAGCCAAAGATATCTGAAGGGGATGCTCTCATCAGTTTAAGCCAGAGATATCTGGGGGAGATGCATCTCATCAGTTTAAGCCAGAGATATCTGTGGGTGATGCATCTCATCAGTTTAAGCCAGAGATATCTGGGGGTGATGCATCTCATCAGTTTAAGCCAGAGATATCTGGGGGGGATGCATCTCATCAGTTTAAGCCAGAGATATCTGGGGGGGATGCATCTCATCAGTTTAAGCCAGATATATCTGGGCGGGATTCATCTCATCATTTTAAGCCAGAGATATCTGGGGGGGATGCATCTCATCAGTTTAAGCCAGAGATATCTGGGGTGGATGCATCTCATCGGTTTAAGCCAGAGATATCTGTGGGGGGGTGCATCTCATCAGTTTAAGCCAGAGATATCTGGGGGAGATGCATCTCATCAGTTTAAGACAGGAGATGCATCTCATCAGTTTAAGCCAGAGATATCTGTGGGTGATGCATCTCATCAGTTTAAGCCAGAGATATCTGGGGGGGATGCATCTCATCAGTTTAAGCCAGAGATATCTAGGGGGATTCATCTCATCATTTTAAGCAAGAGATATCTGGGGGGGGGGGGATGTATCTCATCAGTTTAATTCAGAGATATCTGGGGGGGATGCATCTCATCAGTTTAAGCCAGAGATATCTGTGGGTGATGCATCTCATCAGTTTAATCCAGAGATATCTGGGGGGGGGGGGGTGCATCTCATCAGTTTAAGCCAGAGATATCTGGGGGGATGCATCTCATCAGTTTAAGCCAGAGATATCTGGGGGGGATGCATCTCATCAGTTTAAGCCAGAGATATCTGGGGTTGATGCATCTCATCAGTTTAAGCCAGAGATATCTGGGGTTGATAAATCTCATCAGTTTAAGCCAGATATATCTGGGGGGGGGTGCATCTCATCAGTTTAAGCCAGAGATATCTGGGGGGGATGCATCTCATCAGTTTAAGCCAGAGATATCTGGGGTTGATGCATCTCATCAGTTTAAGCCAGAGATATCTGGGGGTGATGCATCTCATCAGTTTAAGCCATAGATATCTGGGGGGGATGCATCTCATCAGTTTAAGCCAGAGATATCTGGGGGGATGCATCTCATCAGTTTAAGCCAGAGGTATCTGGGCGGGATTCATCTCATCAGTTTAAGCCAGAGATATCTGCGGGGGGGGTGCATATCATGAGTTTAAGCCAGAGATATCTGGGGGGATGCATCTCATCAGTTTAAGCCAGAGATATATGGGGGGGATGCATCTCATCAGTTTAAGACAGAGATATCTGGGGTTGATGCATCTCATCAGTTTAAGCCAGAGATATCTGGGGGGGTGCATCTCATCAGTTTAAGCCAGAGATATCTGGGGGGGGGGATGCATCTCATCAGTTTAAGCCAGAGATATCTGGGGGGGATGCATCTTATCAGTTTAAGACAGAGATATCTGGGGGGGGATGCATCTCATCAGTTTAAGCCAGAGATATCTGGGGGAGATGCATCTCATCAGTTTAAGCCAAAGATATCTGGGGGGGATGCTCTCATCAGTTTAAGCCAGAGATATCTGGGGGAGATGCATCTCATCAGTTTAAGCCAGAGATATCTGTGGGTGATGCATCTCATCAGTTTAAGCCAGAGATATCTGGGGGTGATGCATCTCATCAGTTTAAGCCAGAGATATCTGGGGGGGATGCATCTCATCAGTTTAAGCCAGAGATATCTGGGGGGGATGCATCTCATCAGTTTAAGCCAGATATATCTGGGCGGGATTCATCTCATCATTTTAAGCCAGAGATATCTGGGGGGGATGCATCTCATCAGTTTAAGCCAGAGATATCTGGGGTGGATGCATCTCATCGGTTTAAGCCAGAGATATCTGTGGGGGGGTGCATCTCATCAGTTTAAGCCAGAGATATCTGGGGGAGATGCATCTCATCAGTTTAAGACAGAGATATCTGGGGTTGATGCATCTCATCAGTTTAAGCCAGAGATATCTGTGGGTGATGCATCTCATCAGTTTAAGCCAGAGATATCTGGGGGGGATGCATCTCATCAGTTTAAGCCAGAGATATCTGGGGGGGATGCATCTCATCAGTTTAAGCCAGATATATCTGGGCGGGATTCATCTCATCATTTTAAGCCAGAGATATCTGGGGGGGATGCATCTCATCAGTTTAAGCCAGAGATATCTGGGGTGGATGCATCTCATCGGTTTAAGCCAGAGATATCTGTGGGGGGGTGCATCTCATCAGTTTAAGCCAGAGATATCTGGGGGAGATGCATCTCATCAGTTTAAGACAGAGATATCTGGGGTTGATGCATCTCATCAGTTTAAGCCAGAGATATCTGTGGGTGATGCATCTCATCAGTTTAAGCCAGAGATATCTGGGGGGGATGCATCTCATCAGTTTAAGCCAGAGATATCTAGGGGGATTCATCTCATCATTTTAAGCCAGAGATATCTGGGGGGGGGGGTGTATCTCATCAGTTTAATTCAGAGATATCTGGGGGGGATGCATCTCATCAGTTTAAGCCAGAGATATCTGTGGGTGATGCATCTCATCAGTTTAATCCAGAGATATCTGGGGGGGGGGGGGGTGCATCTCATCAGTTTAAGCCAGAGATATCTGGGGAGATGCATCTCATCAGTTTAAGCCAGAGATATCTGGGGGGGATGCATCTCATCAGTTTAAGCCAGAGATATCTGGGGTTGATGCATCTCATCAGTTTAAGCCAGAGATATCTGGGGGGATGCATCTCATCAGTTTAAGCGAGAGATGTCTGGGGGGATGCATCTCATCAGTTTAAGCCAGAGATATCTAGGCGGGATGCATCTCATCAGTTTAAGCCAGAGATATCTTAGGGGGATGCATCTCATCAGTTTAAGCCAGAGATATCTGGGGGGGTGCATCTCATCAGTTTAAGCCAGAGATATCTGGGGGGGGGATGCATCTCATCAGTTTAAGCCAGAGATATCTGGGGGGGATGCATCTTATCAGTTTAAGACAGAGATATCTGGGGGAGATGCATCTCATCAGTTTAAGCCAGAGATATCTGGGGTTGATGCATCTCATCAGTTTAAGCTAGAGATATCTGGGGGGGATGCATCTTATCAGTTTAAGACAGAGATATCTGGGCGGGATGCATCTCATAAGTTTAAGCCAGAGATATCTGTGGGAGATGCATCTCATCAGTTTAATCCAGAGATATCTGTGGGAGATGCATCTCATCAGTTTAACCCAGAGATATCTGGGGGGTGCATCTTATCAGTTTAAGACAGAGATATCTGGGCGGGATGCATCTCATCAGTTTAAGCCAGAGATATCTGGGCGGGATGCATCTCATCAGTTTAAGCCAGAGATATCTGGGGGAGATGCATCTCATCAGTTTTTTTTTATTTATTTTACCGTTATTTAACTAGGCAAATCAGTTAAGAACAAATTCTTATTTTCAATGACGGCCTAGGAACAGTGGGTTAACTGCCTGTTCAGGGCAGAACGACAGATTTGTACCTTGTCAGCTCGGGATTTGAATTTGCAACCTTCCGGTTACTAGTCCAACGCTCTAACCACTAGGCTACCCTGCTGATATCTGGGAGGGATGTATCTCATCAGTGTAAGCCAGAGATATCTGTTGGGGATGCATCTCATCAGTTTAAGCCAGAGATATCTGGGAGGATGCATCTCATCAGTTTAAGCCAGAGATATCTGGGGGGATGCATCTCATCAGTTTAAGACAGAGATATCTAGGCGGGATGCATCTCATCAGTTTAAGCCAGAGATATCTGGGGGTGATGCGTCTCATCAGTTTAAGACAGAGATATCTGGGGTTGATGCATCTCATCAGTTTAAGCCAGAGATATCTGGGGGGATGCATCTTATCAGTTTAAGACAGAGATATCTGGGCGGGATGCATCTCATAAGTTTAAGCCAGAGATATCTGTGGGTGATGCATCTCATCAGTTTAAGCCAGAGATATCTGGGGGGATGTATCTCATCAGTTTAAGCCAGAGATATCTGGGGGGGATGCATCTCATCAGTTTAAGCCAGAGATATCTGGGGGGATGCATCTCATCCCACTGCATCCATCTTATCATCTTGATGGAAAATGGAAAGATGAGATTCTGTCGTCGGTTGTTTTTCTCTAGGCCCAAAGGCCTCACAAGACTCGTCTGAAGTTCCCCGGTTCTGAAAAAATGTATGGAAGTAAAGTACATATGGAGACTGTTTACTGCAAAATATTAAATACATGTAAAAATAAATATGTTTCCTGATCTTTATTATATCAAATACTTCAGAACAAACTTACTCCCTATTCCTTTACATTTTTAGGTTACATTTCATTGGTGTTTCTGATCCACTGGTTCACCTTTTCTTGTGGCAGCAGGTCACACATTTTTCTGATAGGACACTGGGCTATTTTGCTTAATAGATACAGGAGTTTTTCCAATTTGATTTGTGTTTCATTTCTTTGTGGATCTGTGTAATTTAATTTAATGTCTCTCTAATACGGTCATACATTTTGCAGGAAGGTTAGAAAGTGCAGCTCAGTTTCCACCTCATTTTGTGGACAGTGTTGAGAGCCAGGTTTGCCTCTCTCAATAGCAAGACTATGCTCACTGAGTCTGTACATAGTTATGTTTTTTGTTAGTTTGGGTCAGTCACGGTGGTCAGGTTTTCTGCCACTGTGTACTCTCTGTTTAGGGCCAAATAGCATTCTAGTTTGATCTGTTTTTGCTTGATTCTTTCCAATGTGTCAAATAATTATCTTTTTTGTTTTCTCATGACTTGGTTGGGTCTAATTGTGCTGCTGTCCTGGGGCTCTGTAGGGTGTGTTTGTGTTTGTGAACAGAGCCCCAGGACCAGCTTGCTTAGGGGACTCTTCTCCAGGTTCATCTCTCTGTAGGTGTTGGCTTTGTTATGGAAGGTTTGGGAATCTCTTCCTTTTAGGTGGTTGTAGAATTTAACGGCTCTTTTCTGGATTTTGATAATTAGTGGGTATCGGCCTAATTCTGCTCTGCATGCATTATTTGGTGTTCTACGTTGTACACAGAGGATATTTTTGCAGAATTCTGCGTGCAGAGTCTCAATTTGGTGTTTGTCCCATTTTGTGAAATCTAATTGTGTTGCTGTCCTGGGGCTCTGTAGGGTGTGTTTGTGAACAGAGAGGGAGTTTCTTTGTGATGGAAGGGTTGGTCATTGCTTTCCTTTAGGTGGTTGTGGAATTTAACAGCTCTTTTCTGGACTTATATAATTCTGCTCTACGTGCATTATTTGGGGGTTTTGCTTTGTACTCTGGGGGATACTTGGTGGTTTGTTGCTATTTGTGAATTATTGGTTGGTGAGTGGATCCCAGACCTCATAGCCATAGAGAGTAATGTAACTTCAATGCCTTACAACACTCCTTCCGTGGCCTCCACCTGCTCTTAAACGCTAGTTAAACCAAATGCATGCTTTTCAACCGTTCGCTGCCTGCACCCTCACGCCCGACTAGCATCACCACCCTGGATGGTTCCGACCTAGAATATGTGGACATCTATAAGTACCTAGGTGTCTGGCTAGACTGCAAACTCTCCTTCCAGACTCATATCAAACATCTTCAATCTAAAATCAAATCTAGAGTCGGCTTTCTATTCAGCAACAAAGCCTCCTTCACTCACGCCACCAAACTTACCCTTGTAAAACTGACTATCCTACCGATCCTCGACTTCGGCGATGTCATTTAGAAAATAGCTTCCAATACTCTACTCAGCAAACTGGATGCAGTTTATCACAGTGCCATCCGTTTTGTCACCAAAGCACCTTACACCACCCACCACTGTGACCTGTATGCTCTAGTCGGCTGGCCCTCGCTACATGTTCGTCGCCAGACCCACTGGTTCCAGGTCATCTACAAGTCCATGATAGGTAAAGCTCCGCCTTATCTCAGTTCACTGGTCACGATGGCAACACCCACCCGTAGCACGCGCTCCAGCAGGTGTATCTCACTGATCATCCCTAAAGCCAACACCTCATTTGGCCGCCTTTCCTTCCAGTTCTCTTGCTGCCTGTGACTGGAACGAATTGCAAAAATCTCTGAAGTTGGAGACTTTTATCTCCCTCACCAACTTCAAACATCAGCTATCTGAGCAGCTAACCGATCGCTGCAGCTGTACATAGTCCATCTGTAAATAGCCCACCCAATCTACCTACCTCATCCCCATACTGTTTTTATTTTATTTACTTTTCTGCTCTTTTGCACACCAATATCTCTACTTGCACATCATCATCTGCTCATTTATCACTCCAGTGTTAATCTGCTAAATTGTAATTATTCACTCCTATGGCCTATTTATTGCCTACCTCCTCATGCCTTTTGCAAACAATGTATATAGATTCTTTTTTTTTCTACTATGTTATTGACTTGTTTATTGTTTACTCCATGTGTAACTCTGTGTTGTCTGTTCACACTGCTATGCTTTAACTTGGCCAGGTCGCCTACCTGGTTAAATAAAGGTGTTCTCAACTAGCCCACCTGGTTAAATAAAGGTGTTCTCAACTAGCCTACCTGGTTAAATAAAGGTGTTCTCAACTAGCCCACCTGGTTAAATAAAGGTGTTCTCAACTAGCCTACCTGGTTAAATAAAGGTGTTCTCAACTAGCCTACCTGGTTAAATAAAGGTGTTCTCAACTAGCCCACCTGGTTAAATAAAGGTGTTCTCAACTAGCCTACCTGGTTAAATAAAGGTGTTCTCAACTAGCCTACCTGGTTAAATAAAGGTGTTCTCAACTAGCCTACCTGGTTAAATAAAGGTGTTCTCAACTAGCCTACCTGGTTAAATAAAGGTGTTCTCAACTAGCCTACCTGGTTAAATAAAGGTGTTCTCAACTAGCCTACCTGGTTAAATAAAGGTGTTCTCAACTAGCCCACCTGGTTAAATAAAGGTGTTCTCAACTAGCCTACCTGGTTAAATAAAGGTGTTCTCAACTAGCCTACCTGGTTAAATAAAGGTGTTCTCAACTAGCCTACCTGGTTAAATAAAGGTGTTCTCAACTAGCCTACCTGGTTAAATAAAGGTGAAATAAAAAAATAAAAATAAAAAACTGATTTAAGTATTTTAAGTCCGATCCTAATTGGAATGTTGAATTTTATGTTCCTTTTGATGGCATAGAATGCCCTTCTTGCCTTGTCTCTTAGATCGTTCACAGCTTTGTGGAAGTTACCTGTGGCGCTGATGTTTAGGCCGAGATAGGTGTTATTCTGGGAGTCTCCCTGGTCTGGGAGGGTGTCTCGTTGGTCTGGGAGGGTGTCTCCCTGTTCTGGGAGGGTGTCTCGCTGGTTTGGGAGGGTGTCTCCCTGGTCTAGGAGGGTGTCTCCATGTTCTGGGAGGGTGTCTCGCTGGTCTGGGAGGGTGTCTCCCTGTTCTGGGAGGGTGTCTCGCTGGTCTGGGAGGGTGTCTCCCTGTTCTGGGAGGGTGTCTCGCTGGTCTGGGAGGGTGTCTCCCTGTTCTGGGAGGGTGTCTCGTTGGTCTGGGAGGGTGTCTCCCTGTTCTGGGAGGGTGTCTGGCTGGTCTGGGAGGGTGTCTCGTTGGTCTGGGAGGGTGTTTCCCTGTTCTGGGAGGGTGTATCCCTGGTCTGGGAGGGTGTCTCCCTGTTCTGGGAGGGTGTCTTGCTGGTCTGGGAGGGTGTCTCGCTGGTCTGGGAGGGTGTCTCGCTGGTCTGGGAGGGTGTCTATTGTTCCTATGTGAGGTACTTGGGCTCTCTCTCACACACACACACTCTCTCACGATCTCTCTCCCTTTCTCTCACTCTCTGTCAAGTTCACACCGGAGAAAAAGAAGAAGGAAAGATCTACTAGAAAGTAGGCCACACAACGCCCCTGGGCTTCCATCCTAATCTATGTTTCAATTCATCCTTCTTCCTCTCCTCCTTCTCTTCTCTCTCTCATCCTTCTATTCCTCCTCTCCTCCCTCTCTCTTCCTTCTCTCCTCCCTCTCTTCCTTCTCTCCCTCTTCTCCCTCTCCCCCTTCTCTCATCCCTCTTATTCCTCTCCTCCTTCTCTTCTCCCTCTCTTCCTTCTCTCCCTCTTCTCCCCTCCCTCTTATTCCTCTCCTCCTCCTCTTCTCCCTCTCCTCCTTCTCTTCTCCCTCTCCTCCTTCTCTCCCTCTTCTCCCTCTTCTCCCTCTTCTCCTTCTCTCATCCCTCTTCTCCCTCTCTTCCTTCTCTCCCTCTTCTCCCTCTTATTCCTCTCCCCCTTCTCTCCTCCCTCTTCTCCCTCTCTTCCTTCTCTCCCTCTTCTCCCTCTCCCCCTTCTCTCTCTCCTCTTTCTCTTCTCCCTCTCCTCCTTCTCTTCTCCCTCTCCCCCTTCTCCCATCCCTCTTATTCCTCTCCTCCTCTTCTCCCTCTCCTCCTTCTCTTCTCCCTCTCTTCCTTCTCTCCCTCTTCTCCCTCTCCTCCTTCTCTTCTCCCTCTCTTCCTTCTCTCCCTCTTCTCCCTCTTCTCCTTCTCTCCTCCCTCTTCTCCCACTCTTTCTTCTCTCCCTCTTCTCCCTCTTATTCCTCTCCTCCTTCTCTCCTCCCTCTTCTCCCTCACCCCCTTCTCTCCTCCCTCTTATTCCTCTCCTCCTTTTCTCCTCCCTCTTCTCCCTCTCTTCCTTCTCTCCCTCTCCCCCTTCTCTACTCCTTCTCTTCTCCCTCTCCTCCTTTTCTCCTCCTACTCCTATTCTCCCTCTCTTCCTTCTCTCCTCCTTCTCTCCTCCTCCTCCTCTTCTCCATCTCCCCCTTCTCTCCTCCCTCTCTCCTCTCTCTCCTCCATCTCTCCTCCTTCTCTTCTCCTTCTCTTCTCTTCCCTCTCCTCATTCTCTTCTCCCTCTCCTCTTTTTTTTTGGTAAACAGAGAGGAGACTGCTGTCAGAAGAAATTACTAGACAGACTCACTCCCTGCCAGATGCAGTACAGGAGGGTTAATTATTGACACGGACATCAGGCAACCCAGTCAGTCAGTCAGTCAGCCTGCCAAGAGAACCCCCCTGTCTCTGTCTCTGTCTCTGTCTCTGCTGGTTAATTTTCTCAACATTCCATAATTCCAACCGTTCTGATTAAGCCTTCTATGTTCCTTCTATGTTCCCTCAGACCCCCCCCCCCCCACCCCCATCTTCCTCTCTCCTCTGAGTCTGACCTTCTTCTCTCCTCTCAGTCTCATCTCCCTCTCTCTTCTCAGTCTCACCTTCTTCTCTCCTCTCAATCTGACCTTCTTCTCTCAGTCTCATCTCCCTCTCTCCTCTCAGTCTGACCTTCTTCTCTCAGTCTCATCTCCCTCTCTCCTCTGAGTCTGACCTTCCTCTCTCCTCTCAGTCTCACCTTCTTCTCTCCTCTCAGTCTAATCTTCCTCTCTCCTCTCAGTCTCACCTTTTCTCCTCCGTCTCACTTTCTTCTCTCCTCTCAGTCTCACCTCCTTCTCTCCTCTCAGTCTCACCTTATTCTCTCCTCTCAGTCTGACCTTCTTTTCTCAGTCTCATCTCCCTCTCTCCTCTCAGTATGACCTTCTTCTCTCAGTCTCATCTCCCTCTCTCCTCTGAGTCTGACCTTCCTCTCTCCTCTCAGTCTCACCTTCTTCTCTCCTCTCAGTCTGACCTTCTTCTCTCAGTCTCATCTCCCTCTCTCCTCTCAGTCTGACCTTCTTCTCCCAGTCTCATCTCCCTCTCTCCTCCGAGTCTGACCTTCCTCTCTCCTCTCAGTCTCACCTTCCTCTCTCCTCTCAGTCTCACCTTCCTCTCTCCTCTCAGTCTCACCTTTCTCTCTAATCTCAGCCTCACCTTCCTCTCTACTCTCAGTCTCATCTTCTTCTCTCCTCTCAGACTCACCTCCTTCTCTCCTCTCAGTCTCACCTTCTTCTCTCCTCTCAGTCTCATCTCCCTCTCTCCTCTCAGTCTCACCTTCCTCTCTCCTCTCAGTCTGACCTTCTTCTCTCAGTCTCATCTCCCTCTCTCCTCTCAGTCTCACCTTCCTCTCTCCTCTCAGTCTCACCTCCTCTCTCCTCTCTGTCTCACCTTCCTCCTACCTCTCAGTCTCACCTTCCTCTCTCCTCTCAGTCTAACCTTCCTCCTACCTCTCAGTCTCACCTTCTTCTCTCCTCTCAGTCTCACCTTCCTCTCTCCTCTCAGTCTCACCTTCCTCTCTCCTCTCAGTCTGACCTTCTTCTCTCCTCTGAGTCTGACCTTCCTCTCTCCTCTCAGTCTCTCCTTCCTCTCTCCTCTCTGTCTCATCTTCCTCTCTCCTCTCAGTCTCACCTTCTTCTCTCCTCTCAGTCTCACCTTCCTCTCTCCTCTCAGTCTCACCTTCCTCTCTCCTCTCAGTCTGACCTTCTTCTCTCCTCTCAGTCTCACCTTCCTCTCTCCTCTCAGTCTGACCTTCTTCTCTCCTCTCAGTCTGACCTTCTTCTCTCCTCTCAGTCTCATCTCCCTCTCTCCTCTCAGTCTCACCTTCCTCTCTCCTCTCAGTCTCACCTCCCTCTCTCCTCTCAGTCTCATCTCCTTCTCTCCTCTCAGTCTCACCTCCTTCTCTCCTCTCAGTCTCACCTTCCTCTGTCCTCTCAGTCTAATCTTCCTCTCTCCTCTCAGTCCTATCTCCCTCTCTCCTCTCAGTCTCACCTTCTCTCCTCTCAGTCTCACCTTCTTCTCTTCTCTCCTCTCAGTCTCACCTCCTTCTCTCCTCTCAGTCTAACCTTCCTCTCTCCTCTCAGTCTAATCTTCCTCTCTCCTCTCAGTCTCACCTTCCTCTCTCCTCTCAGTCTCACCTTCCTCTCTCCTCTCAGTCGCACCTCCCTCTCTCCTCTCAGTCTCATCTCCTTCTCTCCTCTCAGTCTCACCTCCTCTCTCAGTCTCACCTTCCTCTCTCCTCTCAGTCTAATCTTCCTCTCTCCTCTCAGTCTCATCTCCCTCTCTCCTCTCAGTCTCACCTTCTCTCCTCTCAGTCTCACCTTCTTCTCTCCTCTCAGTCTCATCTCCCTCTCTCCTCTCAGTCTCACCTTCTCTCCTCTCAGTCTCACCTTCCTCTCTCCTCTCAGTCTCATCTCCTTCTCTCCTCTCAGTCTCACCTTCTCTCCTCTCAGTCTAATCTTCCGCTCTCCTCTCAGTCTCATCTCCTTCTCTCCTCTCAGTCTCACCTTCTCTCCTCTCAGTCTCACCTTCCTCTCTCCTCTCAGTCTCACCTTCCTCTCCTCTCAGTCTCACCTTCCTCTCTCCTCTCAGTCTAATCTTCCTCTCTCCTCTCAGTCTCGTCTCCCTCTCTCCTCTCAGTCTCATCTTCCTCTCTCCTCTCAGTCTCATCTTCCTCTCTCCTCTCAGTCTCACCTTCTTCTCTCCTCTCAGTCTCACCTTCTTCTCTCTTCTCAGTCTCACCTTCTTCTCTCCTCTCAGTCTCATCTCCCTCTCTCCTCTCAGTCTAATCTTCCTCTCTTAACGAGTCTGGGAGCCATTAGTTCACCCTTATAATACTCACTAAAACACGGCTAACACACTGCCTGTCTGTCCTCTCCTTACCTGATTCCCACTGGGGCCAGTAATTGTTGACGAGTGTCATTCATTACATGCATACCATCATCTGTCCATTTGATTTCTTTATTTGCTTAATAAAAATGTATTCCTTCTTTTATCTCTTCCAGAGCCCTTCGCTGCATTCCCTCCAGACATGACTGGTGAGTTGTCCTCGTCTTTGACTACTTCCCGTCTGAATGTTTGTTGCTTTCTGCTTGTTTCTCCGTCCAGCTTGCAGTGTACTCTGGTCCACGGACACACATTTAACTGATTCTATTACCTGATTGAATTGACCTGGTTCTACTACACTGAGTGTACAAAACATTAGGAACACCTTGCAAATATTGCGTTGCACCTGCTTTCAACCTCAGAACAGCCTCAATCCTTTGGGGCATTGACTTCACAAGGTGTCGAAAGCGTTCCACAGGGATGCTGGTCCATGTTGACTCCAGTGCTTCCCACAGTTGTGTCAAGTTGGCTGGATGTCCTTTGGGTGGTGGACCGTTCTTGATACACACAGGAAACTGTTGAGTGTGGAAAAACCCAGCGGCGTTGCAGTTCTTGACTCAAACCGGTGCACCTGGTACCTACTACCATACCCTGTTCAAAGGTACCTACTACCATACCCTGTTCAAAGGTACCTACTACCATACCCTGTTCAAAGGCACCTACTACCATACCCTGTTCAAAGGTACCTACTACCATACCCTGTTCAAAGGCACCTACTACCATACCCTGTTCAAAGGCGCCTACTACCATACCCCGTTCAAAGGTACCTACTACCATACCCTGTTCAAAGGTACCTACTACCATACCCTGTTCAAAGGTACCTACTACCATACCCTGTTCAAAGGTACCTACTACCATACCCTGTTCAAAGGCGCCTACTACCATACCCCGTTCAAAGGTACCTACTACCATACCCTGTTCAAAGGCACCTACTATCATACCCTGTTCAAAGGTACCTACTACCATACCCTGTTCAAAGGTACCTACTACCATACCCTGTTCAAAGGCGCCTACTATCATACCCCGTTCAAAGGCGCCTACTACCATACCCCGTTCAAAGGTACCTACTACCATACCCTGTTCAAAGGCACCTACTACCATACCCTGTTCAAAGGTACCTACTACCATACCCTGTTCAAAGACACCTACTATCATACCCTGTTCAAAGGTACCTACTACCATACCCTGTTCAAAGGTACCTACTACCATACCCTGTTCAAAGGCACCTACTACCATACCCTGTTCAAAGGTACCTACTACCATACCCTGTTCAAAGGTACCTACTACCATACCCTGTTCAAAGGTACCTACTACCATACCCTGTTCAAAGGTACCTACTACCATACCCTGTTCAAAGGTACCTACTACCATACCCTGTTCAAAGACACCTACTATCATACCCTGTTCAAAGGTACCTACTACCATACCCTGTTCAAAGGTACCTACTACCATACCCTGTTCAAAGGCACCTACTACCATATCCTGTTCAAAGGCACCTACTACCATACCCATGTTCAAAGACACCTACTACCATACCCTGTTCAAAGGTACCTACTACCATACCCTGTTCAAAGGTACCTACTACCATACCCATGTTCAAAGGTACCTACTACCATACCCTGTTCAAAGGCACCTACTACCCTGTTCAAAGACACCTACTACCATACCCTGTTCAAAGGCACCTACTACCATACCCTGTTCAAAGGCGCCTACTATCATACCCCGTTCAAAGGTACCTACTACCATATCCTGTTCAAAGGCACCTACTACCATACCCATGTTCAAAGGCACCTACTACCATACCCCGTTCAAAGGTACCTACTACCATATCCTGTTCAAAGGCACCTACTACCATACCCCTGTTCAAGGTACCTACTACCATACCCTGTTCAAAGGGACCTACTACCATACCCCCGTTCAAAGGTACCTACTACCATACCCTGTTCAAAGGCACCTACTACCATACCCCCATTCAAAGGGACCTACTACCATACCCACGTTCAAAGACACCTACTACCATACCCCCGTTCAAAGGTACCTACTACCATACCCTGTTCAAAGGCACCTACTACCATACCCCCATTCAAAGGCACCTACTACCATACCCTGTTCAAAGGCACCTACTACCATACCCCCATTCAAAGGCACCTACTACCATACCCACGTTCAAAGACACCTACTACCATACCCCCGTTCAAAGGCACCTACTACCATACCCCCATTCAAAGGCACCTACTACCATACCCATGTTCAAAGACACCTACTACCATACCCCGTTCAAAGGTACCTACTACCATACCCTGTTCAAAGGCACCTACTACCATACCCCCATTCAAAGGTACCTACTACCATATCCTGTTCAAAGGCACCTACTATCATACCCCGTTCAAAGGCACCTACTACCATACCCCTGTTCAAGGTACCTACTACCATACCCTCGTTCAAAGGCACCTACTACCATACCCATGTTCAAAGACACCTACTACCATACCCCGTTCAAAGGTACCTACTACCATACCCATGTTCAAAGACACATACTACCATACCCCGTTCAAAGACACCTACTACCATACCCCCGTTCAAAGGTACATACTACATACCCTGTTCAAAGACACCTACTACCATACCCTGTTCAAAGGTACCTACCACCGTACCCCGTTCAAAGGCGCTTCAATATTTTGTCTTGCCCATTCACCCTCTGAATGGCTCACGTACACAATCCATGTCTCAATTGTCTCAGAGCTTTAAAATCCTTCTGTAACCCGTCTCCTCCCCTTCATCTGTAACACGTCTCCTCCTCTTCATCTGTAACCCGTCTCCTCCTCTTCATCTGTAACCTGTCTCCTCCCCTTCATCTGTAACCCGTCTCCTCCTCTTCATCTGTAACCCGTCTCCTCCTCTTCATCTGTAACCCGTCTCCTCCTCTTCATCTGTAACCCGTCTCCTCCTCTTCATCTGTAACCCGTCTCCTCCACTTCATCTGTAACCCGTCTCCTCCTCTTCATCTGTAACCCGTCTCCTCCTCTTCATCTGTAACCCGTCTCCTCCTCTTCATCTGTAACCCGTCTCCTCCTCTTCATCTGTAACCCGTCTCCTCCACTTCATCTGTAACCCGTCTCCTCCTCTTCATCTGTAACCCGTCTCCTCCTCTTCATCTGTAACCCGTCTCCTCCTCTTCATCTGTAACTCGTCTCCTCCTCTTCATCTGTAACCCGTCTCCTCCCCTTCGTCTACACTGATTGGAGTGGATTTAACACGTGACGTCAATAAGGGATCATAGCTTTTACCTGGTCGTGTAAAGAGCGAAAAATCCCCACAAAAATCACGTCAGTTTAATGAAACAGAACACAAACTCTTCTTCCGGTCGAGATGTGGTTGGAATCGGCTGTGTTCCGCTGGTATCAGGATGTACCAACATGTTGCATCCCAGCATTATGAGCACAGCATGTGTCCCCTGCATGTCTGAGGTCCATTCTATGTGTCCCCTGCATGTCTGAGGTCATGCATCCGTTCTATACCCTTCTGTACATATTAAAAAGGTGAACCGAATAATGCAGAAACACCTCACGATACCCTGTTATGATCTCCCGTCCTTCAGCACAACGCAGAAGTGCTACTTGTTATTCCGTTGTGTTGTTAAACTCAGAGAGGGTGGTGTCATTGAGTACATGCACAATAATACGATTATTGCAGAATATTTAGATTCATATAATCGTTTTGATTTAAACGTTTATCCATGCATTGCATTGCAAGGATAATTTCCCCCCCCTAATAATCCTGTTTACATGGAGGCAACTGAAATCAGGCTACCTGATGGGAATTTGATGAAAATGTATTCCTTCTTTGCACAGCAACCATGTTATTTTGGAGGACGCCATTTTGAGTTCAGACATAAACAGTTGGTTTGTGAAAACTATTTCAAAGATAAAGACTTTTCACTTTTTTTCACCCCCCCAGTCAAAGCCATGTGACCAGTCAAAGCCATGTAGCCATCTCTCCCTCTATCCGTTTAATGTAAATGTGGAGAATAACAACAGTCCGATGTGTCATCATCCCTCACTGCCGTCACCGCGTCTGAATTCAGCACCATACACGGAGTCTCCCTCCTCCCTTTTATTCTACACGGAGAGTCCCTCCTCCCTTCTATTCTACACGGAGTCTCCCTCCTCTCGTCTATTCTACACGGAGTCTCCCTCATCTCTTCTATTCTACACGGAGTCTCCCTCATCCCTCCTCTCTTCTATTCTACACGGAAGGTCCCTCCTCCCTCCTCTCTTCTATTCTACACAGTCTCCCTCCTCTCTTCTATTCTACACGGAGTCTCCCTCATCTCTTCTATTCTACACGGAGTCTCCCTCCTCTCTTCTATTCTACACGGAGTCTCCCTCATCTCTTCTATTCTACACGGAGTCTCCCTCCTCCCTTCTATTCTACACGGAGTCTCCCTCATCTCTTCTATTCTACACGGAGTCTCCCTCCTCCCTTCTATTCTACACAGTCTCCCTCCTCTCTTCTATTCTACACGGAGTCTCCCTCCTCTCTTCTATTCTACACGGAGTCTCCCTCATCTCTTCTATTCTACACGGAGTCTCCCTCCTCTCTTCTATTCTACACGGAGTCTACCTCCTCTCTTCTATTCTACACGGAGTCTCCCTCCTCTCTTCTATTCTACACGGAGTCTCCCTCCTCTCTTCTATTCTACACGGGGTCTCCCTCCTCTCTTCTATTCTACACGGAGTCTCCCTCCTCTCTTCTATTCTACACGGAGTCTCCCTCCTCTCTTCTATTCTACACGGAGTCTCCCTCATCTCTTCTATTCTACACGGAGTCTCCCTCCTCTCTTCTATTCTACACGGAGTCTCCCTCCTCTCTTCTATTCTACACGGAGTCTCCCTCCTCTCTTCTATTCTACACGGAGTCTCCCTCCTCCCTTCTATTCTACACGGAGTCTCCCTCCTCCCTCCTCTCTTCTATTCTACACGGAGTCTCCCTCCTCTCTTCTATTCTACACGGAGTCTCCCTCCTCCCTTCTATTCTACACGGAGTCTCCCTCCTCCCTCCTCTCTTCTATTCTACACGGAGTCTCCCTCCTCCCTTCTATTCTACACGGAGTCTCCCTCCTCTCTTCTATTCTACACGGAGTCTCCCTCCTCCCTTCTATTCTACACGGAGTCTCCCTCATCTCTTCTATTCTACACGCAGTCTCCCTCATCTCTTCTATTCTACACGGAGTCTCCCTCATCTCTTCTATTCTACACGGAGTCTCCCTCATCTCTTCTATTCTACACGGAGTCTCCCTCATCTCTTCTATTCTACACGGAGTCTCCCTCCTCCCTTCTATTCTACACGGAGTCTCCCTCATCTCTTCTATTCTACACGGAGTCTCCCTCCTCTCTTCTATTCTACACGGAGTCTCCCTACTCCCTCCTCTCTTCTATTCTACATGGAGTCTCCCTCCTCCCTCCTCTCTTCTATTCTACATGGAGTCTCCCTCCTCCCTCATCTCTTCTATTCTACACGGGGTCTCCCTCCTCTCTTCTATTCTACACGGAGTCTCCCTCCTCTCTTCTATTCTACACGGAGTCTCCCTCCCTCCTCTCTTCTATTCTACACGGAGTCTCCCTCCTCTCTTCTATTCTACACGGAGTCTCCTTCCTCTCTTCTATTCTACACGGAGTCTCCCTCCTCTCTTCTATTCTACACGGAGTCTCCCTCCTCTCTTCTATTCTACACGGAGTCTACCTCCTCTCTTCTATTCTACACGGAGTCTCCCTCCTCCCTTCTATTCTACACGGAGTCTCCCTCATCTCTTCTATTCTACACGCAGTCTCCCTCATCTCTTCTATTCTACACGGAGTCTCCCTCATCTCTTCTATTCTACACGGAGTCTCCCTCATCTCTTCTATTCTACACGGAGTCTCCCTCATCTCTTCTATTCTACACGGAGTCTCCCTCCTCCCTTCTATTCTACACGGAGTCTCCCTCATCTCTTCTATTCTACACGGAGTCTCCCTCCTCTCTTCTATTCTACACGGAGTCTCCCTACTCCCTCCTCTCTTCTATTCTACATGGAGTCTCCCTCCTCCCTCCTCTCTTCTATTCTACATGGAGTCTCCCTCCTCCCTCATCTCTTCTATTCTACACGGGGTCTCCCTCCTCTCTTCTATTCTACACGGAGTCTCCCTCCTCTCTTCTATTCTACACGGAGTCTCCCTCCCTCCTCTCTTCTATTCTACACGGAGTCTCCCTCCTCTCTTCTATTCTACACGGAGTCTCCTTCCTCTCTTCTATTCTACACGGAGTCTCCCTCCTCTCTTCTATTCTACACGGAGTCTCCATCCTCTCTTCTATTCTACACGGAGTCTACCTCCTCTCTTCTATTCTACACGGAGTCTCCCTCCTCTCTTCTATTCTACACGGAGTCTCCCTCCTCTCTTCTATTCTACACGGGGTCTCCCTCCTCTCTTCTATTCTACACGGAGTCTCCCTCCTCTCTTCTATTCTACACGGAGTCTCCCTCCTCTCTTCTATTCTACACGGAGTCTCCCTCATCTCTTCTATTCTACACGGAGTCTCCCTCCTCTCTTCTATTCTACACGGAGTCTCCCTCCTCTCTTCTATTCTACACGGAGTCTCCCTCCTCTCTTCTATTCTACACGGAGTCTCCCTCCTCCCTTCTATTCTACACGGAGTCTCCCTCCTCCCTCCTCTCTTCTATTCTACACGGAGTCTCCCTCCTCCCTTCTATTCTACACGGAGTCTCCCTCCTCCCTCCTCTCTTCTATTCTACACGGAGTCTCCCTCCTCCCTTCTATTCTACACGGAGTCTCCCTCCTCTCTTCTATTCTACACGGAGTCTCCCTCCTCCCTTCTATTCTACACGGAGTCTCCCTCATCTCTTCTATTCTACACGCAGTCTCCCTCATCTCTTCTATTCTACACGGAGTCTCCCTCATCTCTTCTATTCTACACGGAGTCTCCCTCATCTCTTCTATTCTACACGGAGTCTCCCTCCTCCCTTCTATTCTACACGGAGTCTCCCTCATCTCTTCTATTCTACACGGAGTCTCCCTCCTCTCTTCTATTCTACACGGAGTCTCCCTCCTCCCTCCTCTCTTCTATTCTACATGGAGTCTCCCTCCTCCCTCCTCTCTTCTATTCTACATGGAGTCTCCCTCCTCCCTCATCTCTTCTATTCTACACGGGGTCTCCCTCCTCTCTTCTATTCTACACGGAGTCTCCCTCCTCTCTTCTATTCTACACGGAGTCTCCCTCCCTCCTCTCTTCTATTCTACACGGAGTCTCCCTCCTCCCTCCTCTCTTCTATTCTACACGGAGTCTCCCTCCTCCCTGCTCTCTTCTATTCTACACAGTCTCCCTCCTCTCTTCTATTCAACACGGAGTCTCCCTCCTCCCTTCTATTCTACACGGAGTCTCCCTCCTCTCTTCTATTCTACACAGAGTCTCACTCCTCCCTCCTCTCTTCTATTCTACACGGAGTCTCCCTCCTCCCTCCTCTCTTCTATTCTACATGGAGTCTCCCTCCTCCCTCCTCTCTTCTATTCTACACGGAGTCTCCCTCCTCCCTCCTCTCTTCTATTCTACACGGAGTCTCCCTCCTCCCTCCTCTCTTTTATTCTACACGGAGTCTCCCTCCTCCCTCCTTTCTTCTATTCTACACGGAGTCTCCCTCCTCCCTCCTCTCTTCTATTCTACACGGAGTCTCCCTCCTCCCTCCTCTCTTCTATTCTACACGGAGTCTCCCTCCTCCCTCCTCTCTTCTATTCTACACGGAGCCTCCCTCCTCCCTCCTCTCTTCTATTCTACACGGAGTCTCCCTCCTCTCTTCTAGAGAGTCTCCCTCCTCCCTCCTCTCTTCAAGAGGCTTATTCTACGGGAATGAAATGTGGAGTCAGTTATAAGAGTTAATCCTCCTAAATGGCACCCTATTCCCCATCGGGCTCTGGTTTATAGTAGTGCACTACATAGGGAATAGGGTTCTGGTCCATAGTAGTGCACTATGTAGGGAATAGGGCTCTGGTCTATAGTAGTGCACTATATAGGGAATAGGGCTCTGGTCTAAAGTTGTGCACTATATAGGGAATAGGGTTCTGGTCTATAGTAGTGCACTATATAGGGAATAGGGCTCTGTTCTATAGTAGTGCACTATGTAGGGAATAGGGTTCTGGTCCATAGTAGTGCACTATGTAGGGAATAGGGTTCTGGTCCATAGTAGTGCACTATATAGGGAATAGGGTTCTGGTCCATAGTAGTGCACTATATAGGGAATAGGGCTCTGGTCTAAATAGTGCACTATATAGGGAATAGGGCTCTGGTCTAAAGTAGTGCACTATATAGGGAATAGGGCTCTGGTCTAAAGTAGTGTACTATATAGGGAATAGGGCTCTGGTCTATAGTAGTGTACTATATAGGGAATAGGGCTCTGGTCTATAGTAGTGCACTATATAGGGAATAGGGTGCCATTTGGAACGCATCCTCTGTGTAATTCTGTGGAGGATGAGTGTGAGATGGGAGATTTGACTGGACTTGTGTGTTTGGCTGTCGGGGTGTTGGGGTGGTTTCCATGGAGATGTTTGACTTGAGTTAGAAAAGACTGGCAGACAATCATGAATGTAAGAAAACCAGAGAATCTGAATGTGACCACTTGCTAACTGTCCCTCTAGAGAGCTAACTGTCCCTCTAGAGAGCTAACTGTCCTGCTAGAGAGCTAACTGTCCCGCTAGAGAGCTAACTGCCCCGCTAGAGAGCTAACTGTCCCGCTAGAGAGTTAACTGTCCCTCTAGAGAGCTAACTGTCCCGCTAGAGAGCTAACTGTCCCGCTAGAGAGCTAACTGTCCTGCTAGAGAGCTAACTGTCCCGCTAGAGAGCTAACTGTCCCCCTGCTCTCTCCCAGAGCTAACTGTCTCCCTGCTGTCTCCCAGAGCTAACTGTCCCACTGCTCTCTCCCAAAGCTAACTGTCCCACTGCTCTCTCCCAGAGCTAACTGTCCCACTGCTCTCTCCCAGAGCTAACTGCCCCACTGCTCTCTCCCAGAGCTAACTGTCCCACTGCTCTCTCCCAGAGCTAACTGTCCCACTGCTCTCTCCCAGAGCTAACTGTCCCACTGCTCTCTCCCAGAGCTGTCCCACCTGCAAAACTCTGGTCCACTATGATAACACCTGCAAAACTCTGGTCCACTATGATAACACCTGCAAAACTCTGGTCCACTATGATAACACCTGCAAAACTCTGGTCCACTATGATAACACCTGCAAAACTCTGGTCCACTATGATAACACCTGCAAAACTCTGGTCTATGATAACACCTGCAAAACTCTGGTCCACTATGATAACACCTGCAAAACTCTGGCCCACTATGATAACACCTGCAACGCTCTGGTCCACTATGATAACACCTGCAAAACTCTGGCCCACTATGATAACACCTGCAAAACTCTGGTCCACTATGATAACAACTGCAAAGCTCTGGTCTATGATAACACCTGCAAAACTCTGGTCCACTATGATAACACCTGCAAAACTCTGGCCCACTATGATAACACCTGCAAAGCTCTGGTCTATGATAACACCTGCAAAACTCTGGTCCACTATGATAACACCTGCAAAACTCTGGTCCACTATGATAACACCTGCAAAACTCTGGTCTATGATAACACCTGCAAAACTCTGGTCTATGATAACACCTGCAAAACTCTGTTCCACTATGATAACACCTGCAAAACTCTGGTCCACTATGATAACACCTGCAAAACTCTGGTCTACTATGATAACACCTGCAAAACTCTGGTCCACTATGATAACACCTGCAAAACTCTGGTCCACTATGATAACACCTGCAAAACTCTGGTCCACTATGATAACACCTGCAAAACTCTGGTCCACTATGATAACACCTGCAAAACTCTGGTCCACTATGATAACACCTGCAAAACTCTGGTCCACTATGATAACACCTGCAAAACTCTGGTCCACTATGATAACACCTGCAAAACTCTGGTCTACTATGATAACACCTGCAAAACTCTGGTCTACTATGATAACACCTGCAAAGCTCTGGTCTATGATAACACCTGCAAAGCCCTGCAAAGCTCTGGTCTATGATAACACCTGCAACGCTCTGGTCCACTATGATAACACCTGCAAAACTCTGGTCCACTATGATAACACCTGCAAAACTCTGGTCCACTATGATAACACCTGCAAAGCTCTGGTCTATGATAACACCTGCAAAACTCTGGTCCACTATGATAACACCTGCAGCGCTCTGGTCTACTACGATAACACCTGCAAAGCTCTGGTCCACTATGATAACACCTGCAAAACTCTGGTCTATGATAATACCTGCAAAGCCCTGCAAAGCTCTGGTCTATGATAACACCTGCAGCGCTATGGTCTACTACGATAACACCTGCGAAGCTCTGGTCTATGATAACACCTGCATGTGTTTCAAGTTTGAATCAAGGGAGGTTTTTCTCTCTCTTCTATCAAGTTAATTAATGTTGCAGTCCACAAGGCAGGTTTTACACATGAGCTTACAAACTATTTAACATGTAAATTAGCCTTTAATGGATGCTATATAATGTCTGGGTGAACTCTGTTTCACAGGCAGATTTTACTGGGAAAAACCTGCTTGCCGCTCCCTACAAAGAATGATTGATATTCTCCAAAATTATAGCAGCATAAAACTGACTTTGCTTTGCATATACCGATCAAGATCCAACCAACAGCATGAGCCTCTGTAAGCCTATATCTGTTTGCTAAATCTATTAAAAACAAATCGACAAAATAAAATCAACTACAAAATGATAGGGTCTCTGCACTCTGCATGCCTGTCCTGCTTCTTCATCCCTACCTGCCAAGCCAACTCTCTGTGTGTCTCTGCTCTACCACCAGGGGGAGCTCTTCCGGGTGCCAGCGAGCCCACAGTAGACACAGAGGTGTCAGTGCAGCCCATCCCATCCTTCTGGTATTATGTAATGGCCGGCGTTGGGGGTCTGTTGCTCCTGGCATCATTCACGCTGGTCATGGTTCTCTGTTGTCACCGCTATCAACTAGCAGCCAAGAAGAACAGCCAGCACTCAGTGTCCTACCAGAGTGCCCACTACCACAGCTCTCACTAC